>NW_026623294.1:947740-968428 GCF_030028575.1 Malurus melanocephalus | reverse complement strand
CCCGCGGGACGCGGCGGGGGTGCGGTGCTCCCGGGCGGGGCGCCGCGGACCCGCCTGGCGGGCGGGAGAGAAGAGACGAGGCGGGGCAGGGCGGGCGGCAGAGCCGGGCTTACCTGCGGGGCTGGCGGGACCGCTCCGCTCGGCGCGGGCAGCGGCRGCGGCCGGGAGCGAGCGCGGAGCCTCCTCCCCTCGGCGCGGCCCCGGACGGCGCTCCCCCGCCCGCCCCCCGGGAGCAGCCGCCTCCCGCCAGCCCCGTCCCCGGCGGCAGGAGCCCGGCTCAGCCGTGCAGAGGGGAGGGAAAGCGGCGAGTCCCTCTATGGAGACACCGGCCGCCCAGACGTCCAGAGCCCGGGAGCTCGGGCTCCTCTCTACTCAGCCGCCTCTGCCGTCAGGGACGCGGTCCTGCTCCTTCCCTCCTGCCCCCCTTAGGGTACGATCTGTCGTCCCGCTCCTTCCCGCCCGCCCCGTGTGAGGGACGCGGTCCCGCTGTTCTCCGCGGGCTGTTGTCCCCCTCTCCCGTCATCCGTGAGGGAAGAAAGTGACTCGACGGCTCTCGCGGGACTGGGGCCGTCGGCCTCACGCCTTCCTGCCTGGTCCCGAGGGGTGTGGGAGCCGCTCTCTCCCGCCAGCCCCCTCAGGGACACGGGCTGCCGGTCCCTCCTGGCGCGGTGAACCCGGCCCGGCCCCGCCACCCCTCGCACCTCGGCCCCGCTGCTGGTTCTTCCCTGCCAGAGCTGTCCCTGCGCTGTGGCGGGCGGCGAGGGGAGCTCCACCCGAGGGGTCTCTCCCGGAGGGAGCCGTGGGGTCTCTGCTGGAGGAGAGCGGTGTAGTTTCGGTCTGGCGGACCTTCCCCGGCCAGCACCGTGCTYCTCGGCCGGGCCCGCGCTGCCTTCCAGGGAAGCCGACCGAGGGAAACGTCGGGGAATGGAAATCCCATTCACCGCGCACAGGACCCGCGGGCCAAGGCAAACAGTCCCTGGTGATTCATGCGGTGTCTGCCACCGCGACGAGCCGCGGGAGTCTCCGTCGGGGAAAGAGCTGAGGGGACCGTGAAATAAACGGGCCAAGTAGCAGGGATCGTCGTTTCTTAGCTGACACAGCAGCGGCGCGGTCAGTAGTTCAGGTGGAAAAACTAAATRTGGGGTTTGTATCTACACTTGCGGTTTTATGTATGAAGAAGAAAAAAAATTAAATTCCTGCTTTGTTCGTAAGAAATTGTGATTTCTGTTTCCTGGCAAAAAAAAACAAGTGAAAACCATTTAAATGGCAGAGGTGAGCTCGACTCGCTGTCTAACAGGAAAGACAAATGGCCACGCCATGCCAATTGCAGTACAGAGTGCCAGAGGAGTCCGACGGAGGAGGCTTGTACCCCTCAGAGTTGCTGGGATAGTGAGTAACGCTGGCAATCAGCAGAACAAGCTTGTGTAAATTTTGTAAGGCACAATTAATTGTCTGTRCTAAGGGTGTACAAAATATAAACCCTAAAAGGAGGCATACAGATTACAAGCAAATATGAGACTGGAAGGGGTTGGATTCACCTTATCTTTAATTCTGACCACTGGCTTCTGAGCCCTTCCTGTAGCTAGAGAAAGGGAAAAAATAAAAATGCAACTGAGCACTGATAGACACGATAGCAAACCCAGCAGAGCCAAGTGCAGAACAATTCAYCCATTCTGTTTCGTCCTGGTAATGTAGCATAGGATGAGGCCCCAGTTRTGGTCCTAATTAATACTCTGCCATCTTAAAATACAGAAACTGTACTTTCATTTCTCTGTGCTGTGGCTTGAGGCATCAGCTAGGTTGACAGAGAAAGGCAGAAAAAGACAAAAGGCAGAAGAAAATGTTATAGTGACAAGATCATGCGTGTGCCCACAGTAACTCTGGTGGCTTCAGCTTATGCATAAGAGACCCCAACACTGGATCTTCCCAGAGGCCTCACAGCCTGCTGCTGTTGGCAGCTGGAACACATGGAAGGTATCCCAGTGGAAGATTGGAGGAAAGAGTATGATGGCAGTGAGTGAGCACAAAGCATCTCTTTGTTTCATAAAAGACAGCATAGAAAATGAAGGATTTTTATTAGACTTTATTTGACTTTGCTATTTATTTAATACCTCACCAGAAGTACTGTGTAATCCCCACATTACAAAGTCTCAGTCTCTTTGCTGCTTGTCCTTTCTCAAATGATGAGCTTCTACCCTCTACCCCTATCGTATGACTTCTTTTTGATTTCGGAGAGGTATGTTCAGTCAGTCAACATCTGAGACAATGGGTAGAGGAAGGTTGGAAGATGTAAAGTAAGAAAAAGCTGAAGGCTTCTATCAAGCCATGCTTTGATTTGCAAAGAATCAAAAATCTGCCAAAAAAAACCCATCAGGCCATTAATTAAATTATTAAGTTTCTTGAAGATTGYTAACTACAAACCTGAGGCTTTGAGTCCCTTCATTTCTTTCCTGTCTTCTTTTAGTGCCTGAAAGGATTGCTCTCAGTCTGGAAAAAGCCCCCAGTGATGTAGGCTRTTTTTCAGTTATCACAGACAACCAYATAACTACATTGCAGAAAGTAAGTTTCATAAGCAGGTTCTTTAAATAAAACAGCAGTGAATTGATTGTCCTGCTGTTAGAGAACTGGTTACCTTCCTGCTAATTTCTAGTCTAAATGGATTTATTGCCACTTTGTATTTGTTTCCTAGTATCATTTTGTCTTTTAACTTAAACAACTAATTTTGTTCTCCAGGGCTTGCCTAGCTAGGGCATTTAGTGACAGCAATAATTTTCTTTTTCAGCTTTCACTCTCGTTTCACTCAGCAAACAAGTTCTTRCTGTGTATGTGATTCCTGAGAGGGTGTGTGGCAGAACCAAACACAATGTGCAAGCCCTCTCCTTATAATTTCTGTTTATTGAAAATACTTCTCCTGATATGGTCAAGGATTTCATTATCATTTTCAGTGGCCACAGTACCAGTGATGGCCCATGGTCACCTTTGTGTTCAGTTTGTATATGCAGCTGCWCCTGTTTGGCAGCAGATAAATCCTCTCAATATATGATCTTGAGGGTCTCTTCCAACCATGATGATTCAGTAATTGTGTGATTATACTATGGTAATTCATCTGTCTTCTAGTTCTTTATTTGCAGTTTCTAACTAGCATTCCTAATTGTACTTACTGTAAATAATAACGTAGATAACTGATTTTTCTATCTTTTGAAGCTAAGAGCTTATTTAACTTACTGTGAGTGAAACTTTTCCTTGGGGTTGGATTCAGTGGCAGTATTAGAAGTATCCTTTCACTACCTAAACAGTTTTAACTTCACTACAAACCATAGCAAGGTAACTACAGATCTTCTTTGGCATCGCATACCATTTTTTTTACTGCAGTTTTGCTTTTATGCCTCTTTTTGTGAAATATTATCTTACCTTTGGATGGATTTTCCAGATATTTAGGGGCAGGAAGAGTTGGGAGGTTTTTTTCCATATTACTAGGTACACATTGAATTAAGGTGTTCTATATCTACAATATCATATCTACTGCTATCAAGTAGTAGATTCAAGAAGGATGAGAATCCTTTGTCCTTTCACTACAACTTCTTTTTAARTTTTCTTCCTCTTCAGTCTTTTAAAGCACCAATTGCTGCAGAGCCAAAACATTGGCAACTGCCACCACCACCACCAGTGATTGTACTAAAAAAAAAACCATGTTCTGGAGAATTCCTATGCTTTCTGGCTTCAGGTAAAACAGAAGATTCATCATATGAGGCTGTAACTTAGAGATGCTGAACACTGTCCTTGGGGATTTTTTTTTAGGTCACTTCCTACCTAAATTTTTCCATAATACTGTCATTCAGTGCATTACTCATAAAACTGGTAATAGAACACAGGACTGCTTAGGGAAACAGATTTTTTCAAAATATCCTTTTTTTCTTTCTTTTTAATGGGCTATGAAATTGATCAATATGGGGTTGAGTGTAAACATTATACATTTGGACATTTCTTAACACTCATAGTATTTTGACTAGTGAACTATAATGCTACAGCAACAGCACTGCACATGTGAAATAGATTGCAAAACAGATGATAAATCTCAGCTGTATGTGGGCAAAGAATTCTCAGTTAAGTCTGTGTATTTCAAGAGAAACTCTGGAAGGACAAATTTTTGACTCCATAGGGCTTTAAATTCTTGATCCACARCATTAAAGAAAGCATATTCTATTTTGGCTACATCTTAAAGCTCTGAATAATTCAAGCAGAATGTTTAAAAAACCTTGGAGTGGGRTAGCAAAGAACTGAAAGAACCATTAGAGAACCAGAAAAACTCAGGAAATGCAATGCCTTTAATAAATCGGATTTACGAGGTGACTTAAGGACACCATTTAAATAGGTATATAAGRGACAAAACTTCAATAAAAGGTGCCTTCAATGCAGCCAACAGAAATGTAACAGCACTTAATGATAGAAACATGCAGATAGAAAAAACAGACTAGAGACAGGCTGGTTTATCTACATCTCTGTCCTTCATATCTGATAACATTTGTAAGGGCTTCTTTTTCTCCTGTGCAAATTTTTGGGTAATAAAGGACTGCTGTTGTAAGGGAATCCATAAATTAATTCAGAAATTAATCAGTTTGGAGTAATTCTTTATCTTTTTGTGTATTGAAGACTCAAAAAAGAACTTGTATATTTAATTCCAAAACTGTTGCTTAGATGGCCCATTCAATGGTTGCCCAACCTTCAACTTGCTCAGTTTCACTGCTCTCTTGGTGCCTGCAGTTCTGCTTTGCAGACCAAGTTTTCTCCAGCCTGTGGAGTTTGGCATTGACCTCCTGCCTTGGCCCCAGGGGTATCTGGTATGGAGAAATAAAAGGTTTYCTGACCACTTTGGACAAGGCTGAGCAGGCTGGTGCCCAGCTCATACACAAGCTCCTTGCAGCTGTTTGGCCGCCTGAGCTCCCCTGTGTGCTCTTGCATCACAGCCAGCACAAACCAGCAGAAATCTACTTCCTACAAAATGCAGAAGGGCTCCTGCAGTGTCTTTTGCAGGATGGTCCCAGGTGTGGCTTGGCTGTTGCTAAGTTTGTTTGGAGCATCTGTCCTGGAAGAGAGCCTGAGAGCAAGCACGGGATGACCAGCACATGGGCTCACCGAGAGCTGGACAGTCCTGCCACCCATTCTTGGCTCCCAAGGTCCTCTGCAAAGCCCTGGGAGGAAGAACCAGACTCCTTGCCTTCTGGGTGTTAGAATAGGATTGGCAACAAAGAGATTAACATTTACAWTTCCTTATGAACTTCATGAAGCACCAATTTACTAGGGCAATTGCCACAAATATAGGTGTTGCAGGGCCAAACTCTCAGGAGTCAAATATTTTTTAAGGTTATGATTTTTTTTGAGAAACCACCAAAACCTCTGAACAWATGCTTGATTTGAAGACTGAGTAATCTCTTTTAAATCTACATTCAGTGCAAGGTTTGTTGCCTCCTATTATCTCATCAAGATGGTTCATGGGTCTCAGATTTAACTGGGGCTCTGTGTCACCATGGCCTAAAAAAAGATGCTTCCAGTAATACAACATTTAATCAACACCGAAGTTTTTGTATATATACATATGTACATATATATTCTGCATATCAATACATATAATGTATATAATAAATATATARTATATATTAATCAATGAGCATAATAGCCTTTTCACAGAACATATTTCATCTRGGACATCCAGAGCCAATCAACTTTCATTAATTATACTTTCTCTAATAACTTTTTCTTTTAAATGTGTGCTTATGAGTTGAAGTACCAGACTCTTGTTGATATGTGCTACAAGATAATATATTTCCTTTTTAAATTASTAATATCATCACTGAAGAGGAAATCAGAGTAAATCTCAAGTCAGGAGCCACAGCAATGACAGATCAGGCAGGTATTTCTGCAAATGYTGCCACAAAAGCACCCAGGGATCTTATTGGACTGGCTACCTTTTGGTTGCTGGGCATCRGAAACACCAAATATTAAGTGTTGATGTAATTTTTTATTTTTAGTCTTTGATCTGTATAGTTTTGTACAAACACCATTAGGTCAAGAGCCATACTGCCTAAATCTTGCCAAAGTTGTAGTTCAGATGATATTTGGGTGCCTATATTGAGCACAAGACAGACATTACATAAGATTCATGAAGAACCTTATTATTTCACTTAAGATTCAGAAATATGTGAAAATTGAAAGACATTACTACATTTAGAATATTTTTCATTGTGTAAGGGCTGATTTAGAGCTAGCAATTTGCATGCTCTCTGGAAYATGTTGTAAGATCTCAGTTGAGTTTCTTGTGTGTATAATCTCCATTTTGTCCAAGAACTGAGTAATAAAACCTTGTCTTGGATGCTGAGGGAAAGGAGAGTTGAATGTAAGCATGACATGGCTTAAATTACCTAGGGAAATGATGAAAATGCAGTTTTACTGATCACATGTTTGAAGTTACAGCAGAAGCCTGTGAATATACKTGGCAGAATGGCAATCCCAGGACAATTTTTCAGCTAAAGTAGTGAGTGCTGTCTGCAGATAAATTCAGTGTATATTTTATGAACTTCATAGAATCCTGCCTCTGATGATATCATATATCAATTTTTTTCACAGTAAACATCCAGTCTTGACAATAATCATGAACTGCCACACAGTTCTGAGGAAAATTAAGGAAAGATTTAGCCTGTGTATAAGGCAAATGCTAACTTTTCAGGTACCAGCTCCAAGAGTTCTGATTTTCTTCTTCCAAAACATTTTAATGAGTCAAATGGAGTTTCCAAGAGAATTCYAGTAGAAAGAACTTTGTCAACTGCCTGTCTGAGCCTCAACAATCAAAATTTTGCATTCTGTCCATTTCTCTGAGCCACTGTGCTTGACCTCAGTCTGCAGTGGTACAGAGACAGCAAAGCAAAAAGGGCCTGAGCCTGTACGTCCAGCCATGCACACCAGGGAGTGACTTGCCTTTTTCATTTGCCTTAAGAATGTGAAATGATTCCTAGAGTTAAGTCAAGACAGAGGCAGTCAAGATTCTAATCCTCAAACATCTGGAAATCAAACACAGCAAGATGACCACAGAAGTATGGTAGAGAAATGCAAGCTCTTTACATATTSATACTCCTTCAAACCCTTTGATCTGTTTCAGTTCCCCTGGTTTTATGTATATAAGGAAGTTCACAAACAGTGAACTGTGAACAGAACCATGCAATTCATGTATCACTGGTCTATCAATAACACTCAGGATAGTCCTCTTTAYCACAAGTGAGAAATAAACACTTTTMATTACATCTGTATTTGAGCCTTTACTGAATTTGTTCTGAATCAGCAGCATGTTCCAGGAAACATGGAAATGTCAGCTGAATGCAGAGGATTCAAGTAAGAAAATAGTATGGGTTTTCAAAGTATCTGTCTCTTAATTTCTTTTTAGAGGTGATATAACATACTGTGTACAAATTAGAAACATGTAAGTGTCAAGCAGCTATGGTGGCTACCTATAGGAAGAGATGCTCAAAACAGCAAAGGAAAAAAGTGAATTGCACACCTAAAGCAGTCCTTGTGGATGTAGCAAAAGGACGATTTTTTTTTAGTTTTTAGAGGGATGATGAGATAGATAGATAGATAGAACAAATTATCTACTTACTTCTTCAGTAAAGCAGATTAGATTTAACCCTGAACTCTATATCCATATCTTTTAACTGTTTTTTAAGTGATAAAAACGGATAATCATTAGATAATTGACAAACTGTGCCTCTAACGGTTGCTCAGAGCGTTACTGACCAACTGTAACATACCTGCTTTACATGACCATAGTTTGAACTACAATAGACAGCTCAGGGGGGGGGAAAAAGAAAAAGAAAAAAAGAGACGACTTGTCTTTATTTAGGAAGAATAGTAGAGAAAGGAAAGACTGATAAAGTTTTACTTTCAAGATATTGGAGGAATTGAAAAAGCCACACTGTAACCAGCAGGAACATGCATTCTACTTTTTTTGAGATACCAAACACCTGCCGATCTGGCACTTCAGGAGTCAACGGAGGCAGTTYCATTTCAGTAAGCACTGGACCCAGGAAAGGGTGTCTCTTCTAATTACACAATTAAGACTGGTGCTTCCATTGATAGACTCAAATTTGCATATGCATTGCAAACTCTGCTTGATTAATTGCAGTATAGARTGGTTTATAAACCCTATGACCTAATATTACACACATTCTACATTTCCAATCATAAGGCTGTCAGACACAAATGTTTAAAGTGATTTAAAAATTATGGTTTGATTTCTCTGTAGTCTAATAAAGACACTTAATAGTATAACAATATTATGAYCTTGTTTATAAGCCTTTCAAACCTTGCATGCCAATAAATAAGAAGCTGAATTCCTCCAGTGGCAAAAGCCATAGACTTTTTATTGCATCAACAACCATTTAAATTTATTTATTTCAAACTACTTTTTATTAAGATCTCAATTTTTCTTGTTTTCAATAGAAATTAACAAAAATTGTATCTTGGTCCTTGAGAAATCGGTCTTGCTTCTGTTTGTCTATGCAATGCTAAAAACTTTGCTATCTATATTTTATTACAGTCAACACAAAAAAGGCAGGATAATAAGCAAGAGCTGCAGCAACAACAAACAAGGGAGACATGAACCTTAAATCCCATTCACATCAAGGGGAGGAGACAATTCCCATCTCAGCACAGGTATACCAAACTGAAAAGCAACAAATACCTTAAACCATCATGATTTGTACAAATGSCATTTCAGCTTCTATTCTAATGCAAATGATACTAAAGACTTGAGGACAAAATATGAAGAAAAAAACCCCAACAAAACAGATGTTTCAAAACATGAACAGGCAATAAATACAGAATTAGTTTCTCAGCATTAGGTTGTRCTCATTCAACCAGTTTTTCTATTTTTAGGCAAAGGAAATGTAGTAGTTCTAATCTGTCTGCATTTCAGAAGAGCATTGCCACAGAGGGAATTTGAAACTGAAAAAGGAACTAGCAGAAGGAATGTGAGATAAGTATGGACTTAGCTAATGGCCAGAAAAGACATGGTATGTTGGGTGCATGTAGACTTCACAAATATGATCAGGGATCATATTTTGAAACTTTCCCAGCTTGTTACTCCACCTGGTGTCAGAACCCCTGAGACAAAGCTGTATTTCCTTAAACATCCCCCTCCCTCTTTTTCTTATWCACCCCTTTTCACAGCTCATCCTCAGGCTGGTTGTGTAAAATGAACTGGTCTCAGCTCACTGGGACTGGTGCAGCCTCATGTACMAGGACCACAGGTAAGGCAGCTCACATCTAAATGTTGCTGCTCTACACCTGCACAGTAGCAATTAAGGAACCGTGTACACCTTGTTGCTTGGTGTTAATAGGAGCGCAATAGCTGACAGAGGAATTTTTCTGATYTTTCCATTTTTGTCAGGGGTTTACTTTTCTAGCCTCTGGAGTGTTTACATCGTATGTTCAGTGAAACAAAACATTACCTTTATTTGAATCTTATTTGTCCAAATTACTATGTCAGGACTTTGAATCCAGGCTGAAAAATTCAGTTGCACAGAGGAAAAAGTAATCAAATGGTACTAATGTATTATGTTGTGCTTCAGGCTTTTTTTTTTTTTCCCTGACAATTCACAAGATAAAAAAMCACAAAGAAAATACACATTTAAAACAGAAACCAGACAGTTCTGGATGAACGTATGGGCACAGACACCTTGACTAAATACCTATGTATTTAAAGGAAAAACATTTGCATTAAAAAAGTTAAATTAAAGTCAAGTTCAACATTTTTTAAGAAAAAAAACCCCAAACCTAGGATCAACTAGKCTGTTTTTTAAAGAGCCTTTTGAATTTCTTTAGCTGCCTTTTCTAATGAGAAGCAAAGAAGYAAGATCACACAATAGCAGGAAATTTAAACTGTTCTGTCCAACTGATAAAGCTAATTTCATCCTCTTCTCTAATGCAATGAAAGGAAAAAAACCCCTCATCCCATGTTTCTAATGATTTGATGGGCTGAGACTTTATAAATTCCCAAAAGATAAATAYTTTTAAATAATTGCCAGCTCTTGTCTTTGTTCCTTTACTTTCATTGCTCTTGCTGCCCCTGGTGAGTGGATATGACAGTGCCAAGAATGACCACATTCATATAAATAGTATCAATCTCGCTGAGTGTCCCACTAATTTATCTTAAACTGGTGTACTGGTGATACATAAAATAAAACTATAAAAGTACTTGCCTATTCCAGACACCTTTTCTCCATAAGAGACAGGACGCCTGTTTTGTGCTTAGCTCTGGCACAGAACGAAGGCTGAAATATCTGCCATCCATAAAGAACATATCCCATCTTATTAGGATGGTATCTGTATTTTGAAGAACACTTTGCCCATCCTGACACTGAATGTGGTCAGAGGATTTGATGCTAAAAGTTTACCTATGTTGGACCTTTTATTTAATGTTTATCTCTGCTGTTGTGAAGGGTCCTGAAATGGGGAGCTATGGAGGGGGAACAGTGTTTTCATACTTAGGGGAAGTTTGTACAAAACAGAAGCCTGTCAGAGTTACTAGCAGAATGCACATATGTATTGTAATGGAGCCAGGTTCTGGGCTAAAGAGCTGTGTGTGGCTCATCCCTGCTATTCCTGGTCATGTCGACCTCAAAGAGCAAACATAAGTCCTCTGAAATGCCTGCAGACTCCGCAGTGCTGCCGSTCCCTCCCTCAGAGTAGCTTCCCAGCTCCTTTGTCTCTGCTGGCTAGCAAAGCTGTTCATGTAAGCCAAGTAGCCAGCCCTGCTGCAGGCCTGATTCATCTCCTTGCTGTTTATTCAGCTTTCCCAGTGACCCTGTGTCCTCCACTCAAACTAATTAGTTAAGTCCAGCTCTGGATACAAAGGACAAACATTTCATTATTTCCCGAAAACTCTYCTGTCTTCTATGTTTTCTGTGTCCTGGTTTCAGCTAGGATAAAGTTAATTTCTCTGAAGAGGAAAAAAAAAGGTMATTTACTGCATTAAATTTCACTAAGGTTCTTTACTAAAATAAACTACTATTGTAGCTCATTGTCTAATTGTAGAACTGCCTTTTGCTTTGAAATAACTTTGTATCTGCTGTCTGGGTGACAATGAGGCTTTCACTCCCATTGCTAGACTATCCTCTTCTGGAGGTAGACACAGGCTGCCGCAGAAGGTCGCAGATCTGTATTCCACACCCTGCTGAGCTATTCAGCTGAAAACCTGGCCACATTTCAGAACCATTCCGGGTCAAACCCATGGGTGGRGAGACATCAATTACAAATACCAGAGTCTTTCTCTGAAAGAATGCTAATCCTGATTTATCAGAGCCAAGCCTCCCTTCAGATAGCTATAGCTGCTGTTTTGGATTCCTCAGAGCTGGGAACTGACTGTTGGAACATCCCTGCAGCGGATTTTGCAAGAAATGTTTTTTGTGGTATCTGACTGCAGTTTCTACAGCTAATGGAGATGGGTAAATAGGAAGCTGGCTCCAGAGAAGCAGCTGAAAGAGAGCAGCCTCTGTGGAGAGAACATCTAAGAGCAACAGTCTGTATGGATGTAACTTAGCTACAGAGGAGCAGTCTGGAGTTCTCTGTCTAATTATGTAGTTTGGCAGGCATTTAACCAATGCTYCTGTTGTTCAGAAATATTAATCTGTAGATGTCCTTGCATTAAAACAAGTAAGACGAAGGAATCATCCACTTCAGTGATAGAGTTCTGCGACAGAGCTTGTCTAACAGCTTATATAACAGATTACATGAGCGTTTTTATTTCCTGACCACAGCAGAGAAAAAAAGGGCACATAAGCCAACCAGTACTGCAGCAGTGAACCCTGTCTCTGTCCTGTTTAAAAGAYGTACACGAATGTTGCCCTCCCATGCTCTGCTCCTGTTGCTGTTTCTCTTCCTGTTCTGCCTTTATCAACAGCCAAGTCTTCCATCCTGCACACTCCAAGCACCAGTGTGCAGACTGATTWGCAGAATATTTTAAAAGTGTCCGTGGTGTCCCTAGCTACTCACTGGCCAATATGGTAAGGGTGAGGAATGCCCTATTTTCAAAGCACAGAATCTGGGATTTGTTTGGRACTTGTTGACTTGTTATCATTTCCTCTGCTTCTTTGCCAAGATTCTATCTGACTGTGTCTCAATTTGATGTGACCTTTGCTAACATATCGTGACTGGATTGTTTTTATCAACCAGAGGTTTTCCCAAGTACAAACAGGCTAACACCTAAAATAACGGTTGTTAGTAAYTGTTTTAGAAAACTTCATGTACTTACAAACACGAATGCCACATTGTTGGGTCACCACTACAAATTCCTCGTTTCTTTCTCCAATACGATGCAAGGATGAGTGTAAAATGAAGGAAAGCTGTATTGTTCTATCAGGAATAAAAGCATCAGGCACATATGAGAAAAGTTGGATTTTTGCCTTAGCACATATAGGATTTGTGAAGCCTAYAATGCCTTGGAACAGACATTAAAAAAAATCAGCAAAAAATCTACTAACATTTCTGATATATTTTTATACATATATTAATTTTATATATATATAAAATTRATATATGTATAAAAGGTTAGATTCCTGTTTGCTGGTTTTGGCCCTAAATTTATGATGTTCCATATCAACATTCCCTGAAAGTATTTTCTTTCAACTCCTAAGTTACTAAAAATTATTAATAAAAACCTTCTATRTTAAGAGTTTCAGATCCAGGAGAGAATTTGAGTGAGGAGATGCTCCTAATATCTGTGAGAAAGGGAAAAAATGCAAGGAATATTGGAAAAAAAACTTTTAGGAGTAAGCAGTTCCCAAAACACAAGCTTATGATGCCAACTTTTTAATGGGCTTTCTGTGTCACAGATGACTATTAAAAATGAGCTACAGAAAAGCCGTGGTGTGAATTCCACAGGATGATACATGGAAATGGAGAATGAATTCCACAACTGAGGATAAAATCCCTTCAGCGGGAGTTCATGTCTCTTCATGTAACCCACAGAATCTCATTTTTCTTTGGAAGYAGTGGAACTCCTTTCTCATGGGGATCCTCTGATATGTCACCACAACTGAACTTATATTACATTATCTCTTACCTCCTGGCCAGCCATTTACATCAGTGCAAGAATGTCGTGGTTTTAACCATAACTTTCCTGCCCTTTTTAACTCAAATTGGACCAAATCCAAGGAGCTCTGGCAGGACACACTGTACTCACATTTATGCACGCACAGGGTGTGTGAAGAAATCTTGATTCTTTAGTAAGGCAAGCTAAAGCCTCAAGAAATTTCATGTGAATTAGCACATTATCCCTATTATGGTGTGGAGAAAAAGAAGTCCCAGCTTTCAGTGTTGCTCAGTTTAGCCCTGTTCTGTATTACACACTTCAACAGACCTGAAAAACTGCCTGCAGTTTTGGACAATGAACTAAAACCTTGAAATTATCTTTTGGTCTTATAATGCAATACGTTATAGAATTTACTGTCCTTTTCTCCATTTATACAGTATGGTGGGGAAGCTGGTGAATTGACAGGTGAATGAACTAAAAACTATCTTTTAGTCCTCTACAGAGAAAATTCTACYGTGGCAGATTGATTGGACAGGTATTTGTGTATGTTTGTGCTTGGAAGACCRTAAAAAATTATTTCCATAGTCTTGAGGAAACACCCTTTTATTGTAGAGAAGTTTGAATACACAGATGTGATGTATTTACAACCAGCTTTTCTCAAACAGATGACTGTTAAAATCCTTCATAAATCTGTGTAAAATGAAAGAAAACGAAGCTCAGAAGCCCAGCTGGCCAGCACAACCCCCAAATTCAGATTAACATATCTCTAATGACAATAAATGGCTTTATTCACAAGAAAAAAAATAGGACTGTGACAAAGATCAGTGGATGGATTTCAGATTGSTTCATTCAAATGCATTGCTTAGTTTGATCTCAGAGTAGATAAACGGTGAACTAAAATTCCAACAAGCAGATGGGGACCTGCCTTTYGCCAGGAGTTTGGAAGAGACAGGCAGAAAGAGTCCTCCCTTTCCTTCCCTGGCCTCTGCAAGAACAGCTCACAGTTGCAATCTTGGTGAAAAGTAGTTGTTGGTCCTGTGTTCTCCTGGAAAGCTCTTTTCCAGAAAAAGGCAGGAAAAATTCCACATTTCTTCAGTCTGCAGAATGAAGTCATTGCACTAAGGGTGAGAACAGGTGTCCTCCTTTGTAAGGGGGTRGACTCAGGGCAGCCCAGCCACAGGAGAGATGGCACCTTGGTTSCTTCTGGTGCTCCTCCAAACTGTGACAGCTCTGCACTGTCCTTTACCTGGGGCGCTGTGCAATGGCATCAGTTTAGCTTCATCCTGCTCAATCACCCCAAATGCACAGGAGACAACACGGGGAGAAACAATGAGAGGTAGAGACACACGTTATATTCCCTTTTCATGTTCCTTTTCAATTAAAAATAGAAACTTCATCACAACAAAATGTTACATGTGCAGGAGGCACTTCTCTGGAGAAGAAATAAATACCTCACACAAGCATTCATGGATGGATGAGCCCCATGACAAAGATTTTCAGTACAACCATTTCAGCCATAAAAGGAATCTAACCCCCCAACACTGATGTATATGAGAAAGAGGCAAAACATATCTGCTGACACTCAAGGAAGTTACATGCTTAAGTTCCCCACAGGTTGGGAACATGTATCTTAGAATCTGCATAATTTAATTTACACTCAGCAAAACATTGCGATATTTACAGGCACATTTCAACAGGAAAACATTTGCATGTTGAGTGCAAAAGACACAGGTTTGTCACCTAATCATAGGACTTAAAAGTAGGGGGTTTGTGACCTCAAAGTACTATTTGTGAAGTTACGGGGGAGGAAAAGGGTGTGTAAGCAGGAAAAGAAAGTTATCAGAATTTGCTAGCTTTTTTTTTTTTGAGCATTAGAATGGTTGCAGGGTGGAACAAAGTGAGTCTGTGTAGACCACAGGTTCTGGCTTGTTACACTTGGAGTGCTTTGTCTATTCTCAATTTCCATACTTATCTCTCCCAATTAATTATGTTTCCCATTAGCCAGGTTGATGAAAACAGTGCATAAGATTAATTCTTCTTCTTGCAATCATCATCCTTCATAGCACAGTAACTTCAAAAATTCTTGCAGAACAGGAATGAACTGGAATGTCACTTTTTTGGACTTGGTCTGTATTCTGAAGTTGAATGTGAGCATCTAAGAAACATATTTGTAATGCTTTGGAAGTTTTACAAATAAAAAAAATACAGTTACACTCKGAACCTGGTTGAGAATGCAAAGTGATACGTTCTCTATCATGTGACAGACATGGTGGAAAAAGCTATTCTGTGACTACTGTAACCTAGCACTACCCAGAATTATTCTGAAACTAGTTCACTAGTTTCTGAAACACTACTGTGGTTGCAGCAAATTATTAAAACTATCTACAGAATATTAATCATACAATTTAGGTTTCAATATGTCAGCAAAACAGCAAAGTGTAACCCACAGAGGTAATATCCTGGAAGTGAAATTACCAAACTATTGCTTCAATGTCTGTAAATTAAAGCTATCCTCCCTAGGGACACAGCACTCTCATTTATGCTGACACATAAGGTGGTGGTGGATCTTTAGCAGCTCCATTCGCAGGATCATCATATGGTGGTAAAAGGACCTGCAAGAAAGGAAAAAAGTTTGTATTTTTAACAAAGAAGTCAGATGTTAAAATTTGCAGAGAAGAAAACCCCTAAGGCCTTGTACAAAAMCAAACAAACCTCAAAACAACAGCAAACCCCAAACAAACCAACAAAAAAAMCCMAAMMAAAAAAAAGAGTAAATTATTAAGMRGAAGCAGAATAGTTAGGCAATGAAATCTTATCAGGTTTAAGTTCCTCCTTTTCAATTTGTATACTGTTTTCATTATGGAAGAAAATATTATTTCTTCTTTTTTCTTACTAACCTCAGTGACAGCTTGATTTCGGCTGAAATGTAGTATGTGATGGACAAATTCACTGAATTTGTTCAATTTGGCAGTGACAGCGGCTGCTTCTTCTGCAGCTCTCCTCTGTCAAGAGCACTAACCTTGTCTCCTGGAGGAGTGCTCAAACTGCCAGCATGAGGGAAAGTCCTGAAAACCTCTTTTKGAGCCCTCCCTGGAATAGCTAATAACTATTTTGGAATGGGGAAAAAGAAAGTAAATGGAGAACAAATTACCYGCTGCCTAAATAAATCTCCAGTTTTATGCTTCTGGAGTAGTCAGCCTTGAGAAGGAAGATCTATACTCCCAGAAGCATTTCAGTGAATACTTCAACATCTGATAGCAATTAGGAAATTAGGACAGGTTTAATCATATATCATCCCCATTCACTGGAGTCCAGGCAGCTTTCTAGGACATGGGAGATGTAAGTTCAGGCCACACAGGGCAGAGGAGAGATCTGAACCAAGATTCCTACTGGTTTAGGCAAGCTTGCTGCTATGTTTAATGGCACCAGCACTGCATTAGTTAGCTTGCATGTGAAAAGGCAAAGCAGCACTTGGTCTGTGAACCCCAGCAGGGACTGAGGATAAAACAGATGTCTGAATGAAGAATGAGCGCACATTTCCTAAAATACCTCAGTAACATGTAAGAATATCASTGAAGTGCACTGAGATACTTTATGCAGCTGCTGATAAATTATTTATTAAGGAATTTCCAGATTTATCAGCATTGCTTCCTGGTCATCAAAGAGCATGTAAAGCTGATGGTCTAAACGTACATTGGGAAAATCCTGATCTCAATAAAGCCAATGGAGTTCTGCCATGAGAGGAYTTCACCAGTTAGAGAAGTTGATAACCTGCCTTCTGCAAAAGAACATCCATCTTCATCCCTTTTGGACCTCAACCACAATAGTTGGAATCAGTAGAAATTGTTCTATAGATTTAAACAGACTTTGGATCAGACTTTTGTGGGATAGTTCCATGTGTGATTCACATTATCCTCATGTGAATTTACAAACATGCATTGATGACCATGTGTTCAAGTACATCTTGCATGTTTGTTAAGATTACAGAATGGCTACCTTGGCATCTTCAACCTTTAAAAAAAAGGTTTCATTACTTAGAAAAGGAAATTGTCAGAGCCATTGGTCTTTATTAATAACATATGTCTGAGCTTGTAAAAGCGGTATTTTATGCATTCCACAATCTAAAAACCCTTCTATTTGAAAAGCATTTAATAAATTATGTCACCTTAAAAGGTGCAAGCATCTTACAACTGCTTATCTAGTGAAATCAGGACAACATATAGAACTTCAAATAAATATTGTGATAAAAATCATAAACATATTTTGCATTGTAATGTCAGTAAATCAGTGTCAAAGCATGTTAACTGTGAAAAGCATTACAGATGAAATCTCCCTAGTATTGATCCAGTTATTAGTTTAATAACAGGATTTCTAGTAAAATCCTCATGTTACCAAAAAAAAAGCACTAGTTTCTGAAACACACTGAAACATGATCATTAGTTTATTATGACACAATAAAAAAAGTAATTAAATTGAGCTACAGATGACTCTGAAAATGAATCAAGCTCCTTTTGAGAAGGTTTAGCTGTCTTAATGGACTTTTGTAATGCTAAGCCTCAACCTGTGGTCCACTTATTTCAGGTTCAGAGTCTGTTTCATCAGGTGTGATAAGAAGTGACAGCAGACGCATTCCAAAGAGCTGTCCATCTTCCATGGGTAAAGATGAGCTGAAAAATAATGGGCAATGCCTCTTCCTGTGCTCTGATCCTCTTATAGATCCATGTGTCCTACTGTGTTTACATCAATATTATTACTTCAGCATTGAGGTTGCTGTCCCTTCTTGTAGGGCTTCTGGCCTGGAGCATTACTGATATGAGTGAACTCCTCCATTCCCTTCACTCCTGAATGAAACAAAATCTATCTGGCAGGAGAAAAGCCTTCTGGCRAGGCTTTTACCTCTCGCAAGTTAAGTACTCTTTGTTCTGCAGACCCAAACCTCAGATGTGGGTCAATGGCCMCAAGGCCCCTCAGAAGACACCTTCTCACTTACCAACAGCTCAGCAAGAAGTGAGAGGTGACAGGAATGCCTGTAGAACTCTGGACAGCAAGGAGATAATGCACTGCTATGCCTCAAACACTAAAGACCGTTTAAGTGGGCAAGTGGGAACACAATGTTCCTGGAAAGGTGGGACTGTACAAAGATAGGACATTCTKGAGCCAAATCTTGTGTTCTGAGGTGACCACACAACACACAGGACAATTGCAGAAGCARGGTCCAACAGTGGTCATATCCCTAGAGAGGACTATGGACCACCAAGGACTCCCAAAATCCCCCAACTCTTTTTGGGAACTCTCCCATGAGAAAACTGTGTGTGCTCCATAGTGCTGCATTAGACACGTAGACCCCCCTGCCTGGAAGGGATCTGGGTGCTCCTCTGCTAATTTGAACATACATGACCTGATGAACTTTTTGTTTTGCAGGCCCCCTGCCTGAACAGATTGAAACTGCAACCATTATTCTGACCACACACATTGAAATTACAACAATTAGATCTTGTCACTGGATCCACAGGTGGCTATGTCTTCCCTCTCCCTTATCTACTCTTAAAGTTTCCCTCTCTCTGTTTCTTTCTTTATTTTCCTTATTTATTTTATTTTTGATATTTTTATACTTTTATAGAAAAGAAACAAAATGGCTGCTTACCTCTTTTCTGCTGCAATTTAATTGTTATTTTAAAGTAAGTCTGTGTTATATTTATACTGRTCATTCTGTAATATTTCTCTCTGATTTACCCCAAGGGGTTGATTAACAGGAGCCTCAGTTACCCCAGCTCAGAGGCCAGTCACAACAATACCTCCAGGAACCTTTTTGGAGAAGTCACTGGCTAAATCGTAAGGCATATGGATTTTTATAGGAATATCTGAAGTATGTGGGGTATGAATTGGGRAGGCTGCTAAAAAGGTTCACAAGAAAATATTTACATTAGAAGGCTAAAGAGTATTTGCCCAATGTTTGTAAAGTTTTGGGTCACCTTATTAGTCGCAATGGATTTTTGTTTGAACAGTTCTATCAGTTCTATTACTCCCCACACATTTTTTTTGTTTCAATATTTAAATATCCTGATCTTTCATTACCATACATGAACAAAATAGTGATGAAAAATAATCAATATAGAAGGAGCAGAATTTAAAATTACTACCTTGGCCCAGCAGTGTTTGAGTTAAATGAAGAAAATAGAGACAGAATRTTAAACAAAGGTTAAGGTGAGTAAATGTGATGGACAACAAATGGAAGAAAACACTCTGTTGAATACATGGCACCAGCTGGGACACCAAGTGTCTCACATCATTAGTACAGTAAAAGCCCTTTAAACTAATTTAACTTCTACTTTCATCCAATGTGGTTTTGTTACTGTTATTTAATCATCTGTCAATTTTAAGTCTACATCCTTCAGCTTCCATGACAGTTTGAACAACTCTTCAGYCACCTATAACTACAAATCCTGCAACTCTGCCTCTGTAAGACATTATTTTTTACAAAAACAGAGTTTCAGGCCTTGCTCTCCCTTAATATTTTCCCATTTTTTCTCAATTAAATCTATTTTGGCAAAAGGGAGAAATATGATTAAACCTGAATTATCTCAGCTTTTAACTGTTTACTGTTAAAATGGCCAACATTTTACAAGAAAAGGTAGTTTCATTAAAAATGTAATMATTGAATTTACACCAACGTAGCTGAGATGAAAATCAGAGTAGTTTTCTGGAGTAGTTTCTTCTGTTAATATTAAATTTCAGCAGGGCTAATGGAAGCAGGTAAGTGCCTTGAACATAAATCAGCATAGATATTCAGGCAGTACATGATGCTCTCCAGAGACATAAAATGGAAGTCAGTCACCAAGCCAAAGGGTGAAGTCAGAAACTGGAAAAATAGAAATTMACTTTTCATTCTTATCTATGAATCTAATTAGATTTGATACAGTCTGCATTAATTCATSAAGTACACACAGTATATGTGTATTCCAGGTACACAGTACTGCAAAGCAGAAGATCTACTCAGACAACTGACACATTTTGCTTCCCAGGCATTACATTTTTGCATTTCCTTGGTTCTTTATTGTGAATTGAGAAAAATATATGCTAGTTGCCTGAATGCTGTGGGATTAATGTTTGCAGAGTGAGATTGTCATTCACAAGTTCCTATAAAAATTATGAAGGACCCCCATGGTTTTGGAACACAATGATCCCTATGCAAAGACATTGTGGCTTTTTATCAGTTGACCAGCAAGAAAGTTTGGAACATTAGATAGTTGCAGGGTTCAGTCCTATGGGATGCTTAAAACCTAAAGGACAAAACCTCCTAAGTTCTTTCACAAGCCCTATACCTGCRTTGATTGTATTTAAGAACTATGTAGCATTTTAACACCATCCTTTAATATGCAGCCAGAAGTAACATTGCTCACTGTTTGTACAGTTGCCTGGTGATAAAAGCAACACACAGAAACTCTGAGATCAGAGCTCTAGGGGTCTCAAATCAAGAGATTCAAACCCACAGCTCCAATCTACAACATGTATGCTCTAGATATAAGGTTTTCAGTCAGGTTCGAAGGAGCGTTTTTTACTGTCCCATCATCACAGTAAAGCCAAGCCATGTATGGGAGGGAGGGAGGGAG
>NW_026623294.1:917394-947470 GCF_030028575.1 Malurus melanocephalus | reverse complement strand
GGAAGGAAGGAAGGAAGGAAGGAAGGAAGGAAGGAAGGAAGGAAGGAAGGAAGGAAGGAAGGAAGGAAGGAAGGAAGGAAGGAAGGAAGGAAGGAAAAACCCACCAAACTGGGGTATACAGCCCTACACTCAAGTGGGACAGGTAATGCTGAGTGCTGGGCTTTGCTCCCAATAGCATTTAAGCATTTTGTGATAAGCAGTCTTGTATAATATGTAGAAATAATCTATAACTGACCCATAAGAAATCCTGTTCCCGACTTAGCTGGTATCATCCCATTAGTTTGGTTAATTGTATTACATAAGCATCTCTCTATTATAAAGCACATGATACAGGATGACCTTCTCAGAAAGAAGTAATTACCAAACAATTTTGCCAATGGCTATATCATATCTAGTTAATATAAGCATATGTCATTTCATTTTTTTTACATCCTGGTTAATATGAGTTTGGAGAAYAAGTTTTTTAAGGCATTGCTTGTGAATATGTCTAAGAAGAAATGTAGGCAAATACTTGTATATTTCAAATAGTTTGTAGTTAATCTTGACCCAACAATGTTGTGTCTGTTTCTTTATTTGCCTGTTTTGGGGGCCATATTGCATAATTTCAATCACTCCATATCTTTGCAGTTGATTCCACATTTACTTGGACTTCCAGGAGAAAATTCCTTCTTCACCATACGAACAAGTTTTCTCAWATTGCTGCAGTGATTCCTGTTTGAACTCAAGCTCTGACAAATTTTTGACTTTGCCTTAGAAGGATCTCACATTTGTAAACCAGAACTATTATTTGAAACTTCTTAAGAGATGTTGGAAACATCAAGACAGAGTTCAAACTCTCTTGGATGACACTTGCATAAGACCATATGAGACAGGTGCTAAATTGTGGCAATATTTACAAACTAAATATGTATTTGCAGAAATTTCAGCTATGCCTGGAAATGTTSTCCCCAAGCTCTTCACCACAGCTCTGTATGTACTGCACATCATTCTTCTGCAGAAGTGACCTTAACATTTCAGAAACCAAAATCCTTAGGGAAGACCAATGTGAATAGGTGGGAGGAAAAGGAGAGAGGGCAAAAGGAACCTTTTCTTCCACACAGGTCAGATAAGTGTCACTGGGCTCAGGCTGTAGTCTCTGTTTACTAAAAAGAGGAGGGAARGTAACCACAAGTGAAAAGCGTTAGACAGATGGGAAGAATACGCCAGAGGCAGTGCTGAATACAGGGCTGAAATACAGTCACTGCTTGCCTTTCCTAATTCAGGATTCATTTTCTCCTCAATATAGCACAAGGCTGATGCATCCAGTTCAGAGACAACTGAACTGAAAGAAGAAGTTTTAAGCCACACATGCCTAATTGCACCAGTCCTCTGTTCTGGGTTCATTTCATCTCAGTGATTCCAGCCGTGACCAATGACCGACTTGCACCACTCTGACACCATTGTGTGGTYTGGAGAGTGTTTAATGGTATGCAATCACATTTACCAATTTCATGTTTACTTCCCTGCTCTCCTGTCATTCACACAGACAGGAGTGGAATTTCCTCCCACAGCTGCAGTTCTTTGAGGAGCCATTAAGTGCAACCTAAAGCATGCTCAGCTGCAGTGAAGCAGCMGCCAGCCTACACACAGCTCGAGAGGGAAGGCTGCCATCGAGACCACTGTCCCATTCCAGATGGTCCCAAATGTACTGCTGGGTTCTTGACTACACAGATGTTAGGAAGATCACCTGGGGAAAACAGAAGACATCTGTGTGCAGGCACAGCTACAGCCAGCTGATTGCTTCACTCTGTAGGCAGGAAAGGCTTAGAATAATTCTCTCTTWGCAATGTTTTCCTGTCAAGCTTGACAATGTGGTTTTCTCTTGAGCAGTCTGAGATTACAAAGGACAACGTAAAACTAAGGTATAGTTTTTGCTTACAAAATTCTGTCAATTCTCTTCTCATTGAATTGATCTTCTCAATTCAAGCTCTGTTTTGGAGACTCAAGCCACAAAGTGCCAGCTATTTCSTGTAATACTTCATGTGACAATGAGCTCTGGACTATGTGTAAATATCACTGATTATATAATCAATTTTGTATTTTATTTAAAAGAAAATAAGCCTATTAATGTAGCACTTGTTTTATTTCCTCTAAAAATATACTGGAAGCCACTAAATATACTGATTTTATTAAGGCTGACCTTCAAAAGTTTTAGCRTTTCTCTGTGTAGTGAGAAAATAAGCAGCATTTATTAAGAGTGTCTGAAGAAATGTATTTTTTTCTATAATGAGTTCTCAAGAGTTCACAAAATCATAGAATATCCTGAGTTGGAAGGGACCCACAAGGATMARCTCTGGGCCYTGCACAGCACTATMCCCCARAGTCATACRATTTTCCTAAGAACATTGTCCAAATGCTTCTTGAACTCTGTCAGGCTTGGTGCTGTGACCACTGCCCTGTGGAGCTGTTCCAGTGCCCAAMCACCCTGTGGGTGAAGAGCCTTTTCCTGATCCAACCTAAACCKCCCCTGACTCAACTTCAGGCCATTCCCACTGGTCACCAGAGAGAAGARATCAGTGTCTGCCACTACACATCCCCTTGTGAGGAAGCTGCAGACCACTGTGAGGCCTTCTCTCAGTCTCCTCCAGGCTGAACACACCAAGTGCCCTCAGCCRCTCCTTGTAYGGCTTCCCCTCCAGACCCTTCACCATGCTCATGGCCCTCCTTTGGACACTCTCTAACAGCTTTACATCTTTCTTATATTGTGGTGCCCAAAACTGCACACAGCCCTCACCAGAGGGAGAAACAAGAAGTATTAAAACTAAATCCACCAAGAATTCAGCTATTTAATCCCTGAACATCAATTCACATTTTACACTGACTGTATAAAAAGGCTGACAGCCTTCAGGAGAAGAGGGAGCTTTTTTCCAGTAATGAAGAAACAGGAATAATAATAATAATTCTGTGRTAAGATGCAGTCAGATGTTGCATGCAAGACAAGCACTGGAGACAGAAGTAGGGACTGGCTTTCATAATGCTGCAGTTAAGCATTTGCATGTAGGGACAGCTCTCCTGGATAAGTTAAAAGATCCATCCAGATCACAATAATTAGTGATGGGTGATAACAAAACTGAAGTACAAGACAGAACAATGAAAAAAATTAAGACAGAGAAGTGCAAGCATATACAGTTACAACTTGCCCAGGATATTCTCTGAACTGTGAGAAATTTGAATGTCAAGGACTTGCTGATCATTACAGGAATTTTTCTTCCACTGCTTTTTCTAGCCTGTATTTCAATCCATGCTGATGTCTAGCACCACAGTGTTCCCTGGCAAGCARTCCCACAGCTCATCTAGATGTTACATGAAGAAATATCTTTGGTTTACTATGAAACCTGCCAGTAGCTATTTCAGTGAGTGTCCCCTAGCTCTTTTGGTAAGTCAGAGGGCACTTCCTCTGCTACTCATGACTTCAGAGACCCCTATCACGTTCTCTCTGTTCTGCCCTCTTTCATCTCACTAAGGATCCTGYAGAGCAATCTCCACTTACTTTCTTCATACTAAGAAACCCACTTGGTTTGGGTCCAGGCTGAAGAGAGAGCTCCAAGACCAGGTCTGTGGAAGGTGCTGGGGAGGCAGCTGACCTATATTCATGCTCAGGAGAATGGCAGGCACTTTCTCCCACCTGACCTGTCTCAGATGATCTTCCAGATGTGATCAACTGCCCTTTAGAAGCAMATCTTGTAAGTAAATGCATACAAATACATGCTTCAAAGGTGCTTGTTTGCAATGTAAATGGATGCTCTGGTCAAATGAGTCCAGTCAAAAAAAGTGTTTCTGAGGAAGTAACAGAGCAATGTCTGAAAAAAAGTTCCCATCTTTTTCTTCCTCCCTGTCCTCAGATAAAAACAGCCCTGCGTATAGGGCCAAAACCAGAGCTCCATATCTGAGCCAAATCTTATTTAATATTAAATGACAATTGTTTGACTTTGCTTTATGCACAGATGCTGYTCTGAAGCATTTTTCATTTGAATGCTTTTGCTTGAAAAATCTGCCCAAAGTGTGCTAGTTAATTACTATTTAAGAATTGCATTATATGTTGTCTGTCAAATAAATCCCAAGAAATCTTCCTCGCCACGTGGACAGGAAGTATTTTCATGTTCATATGTATGCATTTCCTTTAGAAACCACACTAGAATGACTACAGATGGAGTAATTGGAAGCAGAATAGCTCAGAGACAATTTACAACCCCATTCAGCAAAGAAGTRGGGCTCAATGMTGCAAAATCATCTGTGCAAAGTTASAGCTGGTATGGCTTGTTTTTCTTTGGCAAAACTGCTTGTTTATTCTAAGCCATCAGCTCTCCAAGACACTATTTAGGAAATTTTACATGAGTTTAAGAAATTCTGTAATGAAGCAGCACAATGTTTTCAGCACTCCAGATAGATGAATAAATGTATATATTTCTAGGATACAACAATATTTAGGGACAGATTGTGATTACCCTTGTGTGAGAAGAAAATTGAATTCAGGAAGCTAYTGTCTTTTTCCATCATGTGCAGCCTCATAAAAGTCATCCAGAATMATGGTGTAATTACCCTCTCCATTCAGAGGCATGGAGCAACAGCCCACCACAAGTCACAGATGTCTTTCCTACATCTTGGTCAGCTTCATACTGCTGCATTTCTAGTTGTATATCATGTATATCATGTACAGGCAGAAAGAACAGAGCGGTTTTTAAAATTTTTCCTTATTTCTTTTTCAAAATGAGCATTTTCTGGATGAGCACACACTTTCTCAGGGTGTACTCATCTGCAAGACATCAGTACTGAAGATAGTGAAGCATACTTTTACTCTGTGTAACAAATGGTTGATGTGTTGTCTTGAGTGCAGAGAACTTGAGAGAGCACTACCCTTTCAATGGACTTTTTAATTACCAAACAACATCTCTTTCTAGCCTTATCTTTTACAATTATATTGTGTATTCCACTCAAGTTAACAAGACAAAAACCTGGGTATAGCTCACATGGACAGCCAAATAACAGGACTGGTTATCTCCACAGAGTGTGGTTATCACAGCCATGTTTACATTGCAGATGCTGCTGGAAATGCTTCTGTCTGTGTAAAAAAAATCTATTAATGTTAATAAATCACAAAAGTAAAGCACCTGTCAGCCAGAAACTCTCACAACTTTTGCAGATGTTCTAAATGTGGTAGGAGAATACCCACTCAGCTTCTTTCTTTCTGAAGCCGAGTGTCTGTGCCAGAGTTAATTTAAAGCAGACCTCTCTTTCCTCACTGCTCATTAGACAGAGGAGCAAACCACAAGCACTGAACAGTCTGGAACAGACCACAGCTGATGGTCCTGTGTCCATGAGGAGTCCCAAGGGATGCTCGGGAAGAGCATAATTGCTCTAAGGGAGCCACTAAAGTGAATTGAAATGAGACTGAAAGTCCCTAAGTTAACTGAAACCATTGATATCCACAGGAAAACAGGCCCCTTGACCACTGCCAAACACAGGCAGCCGGGTGCTCCTCCCTGGGAGGGAGCTGAGCGTGGCCTCCAGRCGATCTCTGAGACCACAGCCACCCACTGAGCCAGCAGCTGTCACTGCTCCCACACACCCAGCCCGGGGCTCRTGGCTCTTCAGCATCTGCGTGGTTTGTGGGGCTGGGAAAGTTTCGTCAGAGAGGCTTTGGGCAGGAGGGATTGGGATGTGTGGGGAGCTCCTCTGCTTGGCCAGGGCTGTGCCAGGCCAGGGGATGTGATGAGGGGACAGCAGATGAGCTAGCGCTGGAGCTGCAGCAGGAGCACCCCTGGGGAGCAGCTCTGCAGTGGGGCASGGCTCCTGCACAGCCCAACTCCACTGCAATAAAGCCCCAGCACCGCTCACTGCAGCTGGGACTCTGCCTCTCACGCCCTGCTGCAATTCCCTGTTTGAGCAACACCTGCCCCAGTGAATCCCCACCTCCCCCGGCCACTGTGGCACAGTGCAACTGTGACTTGAGCCTGACCTGGAAAATTCACACGCAGSTCAGCTTAACACCCGTATATCCTTGGCAACAGGGATTTAAGTTGTCATTGACTTTTGCTGCACTGGTATGTATCCTTGGAATTATACTGAAGACTTCAACTTGTGTTTTGAAGCCCAAAAAGCAGCAGCTGTCAGATGGCAGTGAATCAATCCCATTACAATAAAAAGTGCTAATGAAAGGAACAACTGTAAATTTATAAACAYTGGGTTTTTTCCTACATTGCAACAYACCCAATTAGTGAACCCAAGAAGATCTGGAAGATTTAAATTACACATCCCCATTTCAAGTCTACTTCTTAATCTWATTACGATCACTGAGAACAGATTTGTGAATTTTATTGCAAATCTCTCATGAATTGTCTGTATTAGGAAACTCCCAGCATACGAGCTGCAAATAAATACAGGTTTAAAATCTCCYGAGGAAATAAACATGTATATTTTGATCTTGTAATTCAACTCACAGGTAAATTTAATCACTGTCATGACAAGTGAAAATGCTTTGGAAATCCTATTTTTAAACTTAAGAGGGTATTTGCCCCAAATTCACACTGTTAATAGCCAGTTCCAAACAGAACAGATGGCTTCTAACAGCAGCTACCTAATAATAGGTGAGACCTATAACAAGAATTGTGATTAGCCAATAACACTCAGCAAAAGAGCAAACAGATAGCATGAAGCAAATCAGACCACAGGGAATGCTGGATTTTAATTTTAAAAAATCTTCCATAAACAGGGAAAAAGTGGAAGAAAGACCTGAGCACAGATGATAACATGGAAAGTTAAAAATTAAAAAAAAAGAAATAAGAAGGAACAATCTGATTGCCAAGATTAAAGGCCAACTGACAACATGACAATCTGCATGATACTTTTCTACAACTCTGAATCAAACAGAAGAGGAAGAACTGCATACATGGCACATGCATACTACCAAGATGTGAATGGTGGCATCCATGTGGACCCTGAGCCCTTTGAAGATCCTCTCATTAAAGACATTGCTTGTGTTTTTTTTGTTTACAATGTGCAGTTCTGAAGAAAAACAACTCTATTTAAATCACAGTTCTAGGTCTCATGTAGACAATTGCATATGGTTATTAATTAACAATCCCCTTTAYTTATTGCACTGGGTAGTTCTATGTATATCCTTTCTTTCTTGCCCTGATTTTCCTTCCTCTTCTCTGACTCCTGCTTTACCTGCTTTTCCTCCTGCAGATTTTATCAGACAGTTTCCAATCAGGAGAGTCAGGGGTCCTCTGCCTGGATTCAACTGGAGGCCCTGAAAGGACTCAGAGAGTGAGTCAAGCCAGAAATATTCATTTGTGGTCTCAGCTCATTTTAAAGTCTTTCCCTGGTTACTATTCACTACAAAAAGATGTTTGTGATCCAGTGGTCCAGTAACAATGTTATGCACACAAACTGCCATACAAGAGCAGCTATGTGGTGAACACTGAAAGGTTTGTAGGATTTTTATGGAAAAYATCTTTAAAGCAGAATTTTTCTCTGAGTTGTCTTCTACTCTGACCCATACCATCCCAAATGTGGCTCAGTAGTTGGAAACCACAGGTTCCAAAGCACCTGTCAGAAATAAGAGCTGTTGACTATGGTTTATCTGCCTCTGGGATCCATCTCACACTTCAATCTGATTRGCTGGCATGAGTCTAAGGGTCCTCGTCTCTGTCCATAGCCAAATTAATCACCAAATTAAAAACACAGTAATACAAAGAATGGCTCTTCCAACTTTATCAAAGAATATTCTTCCTCTGCTAAGAGAAATCATCCAGCAGGAATAAAAGCACTAACTCTGCACTTCTCAAATAAGTCTAATATTGCTTTGAGAAAGGCAAACAAAAGTGTTGATCAATTAATTACAGGCTACTTAGCTGAGGTTCGTGTCCACAAAGGCAATATATCTGCATTTTTTTAAAAAGTAACTTATTAACCATTGTGATAAGTGTATGTAAGATAAAATCTATTGAAGCGATTTTATAAAGCACATAAAGATCTAAATCCCACTTTGAAGAGAGATTTACGGCTTTACATTTTATCCCCACTGGCAGCATGACCAGAGATGAAACTTCCATTGATTGGCTTCAGTGAGAGTTAAAAATAAACAGACTGAAATCCCCTGGCTGCCCAAGAGTACAGTAGAGCTGCTCCTGCATTGAAGAACAAATGTCTAACTTTGGGATTATCTTCTGTACCCGTACACTGGCAATTTTTTCAAGCTGGATGGACATTTCCATGATATTCCTGTGACAGTTTAAATTAGTGTGGAAAATTAACCTTCATTAACGGTGTGTTTGAGAAGCTGTCAGGAAAAAGCAATCCCAGATTGAGAAAGTGTAAAAAGCAAKCCTCAGGTTACCGCAGGGTAACTGAAGGGGAGCCACCTTACTGCCATGCCAAAACCTCCTACAGATACCTCCAGAAACTGAGGGGAGAAAAGTCCTGGAAAAACACTTAGAGGAGRGAGATCCATATTCCCAAGAGACCCTGCTGTGACTCATGTATGCAGCTGGATTCTCAGGTCCTCAGGAACATAAGAATGTCACACCTTCCCTCCACCTGGGGTCCAGACCATTCCCCTGCCAAGCACCAGCTGGTCTCCCCRTGTCATAACACAGCTCACTGACTGKSCCAAGCCAGGCACATTCACAAGGTGTCAAACTTTGATCAAAGATCGCAGAAGGAGGATCTCTCACCTAAAAAGTGCAGCAGGAATATCCCATTTACAGACTGTAATGGGAGGAGGAGTGTTTGTTCCAGATGGCACACTTGCAAAAAGGATGGCTTAAACCACTTACAGTGAGTGACAAATATCAGATTATCTGGTAGCTGATAACAGGTTAGTTACAGTTCAGATCTATGAGCATTATATATAAGAACCAGGGGAACTAACTGGAAATTTCTGTACTGGGAACAACAGGGCAAACAGGTAGCATGAAGCAATTCAGACTACAGGGAATGCTGAATTTTAAGACAAAAATCACYCTATAAAAAAACATGAAAGCATCTAGCTCTGGGGGCCTCAGCTTAAGTAGGACATGGACCTGTTTGAGCGAGTCCAGAAGAGGCCACAAAATTGGAGAAAAGAAGGCTCCAGGGAGACCTATAGAACCTTCCAGTATCTAAAGGGGGTCTACAAGAAGGCTGGAGAGGGACTTTCCACAAGACCATATAGTGATGGGACAGGGGGAATGCCTTTAAACTGAGAGTAGGTGTCAATTAGATATTAGGGGSAAATTCTTTACTGTGAGGGTGGTGAGGCATGGGAACAGGCTGTCCAGAGAAGCTGTGGATTCCTGGAAATGTTCACAACCAGGCTGGATGTCCACAACCAGTGGATGCTTTGAGCAGCTTGGTCTGGTGGAAGGTGTAATGCCCATGGCAGCAGGGTTGGAACTAAATGATCCCTAAGGTCCCTTCCAACCCAAACCATTCTGTGATTCTACAATTCCATAATATYTAAAAGTCTTACTCTAAACTGTAACAAGTACACACAATCTCATATTTAAGCTTAGATTTTTACTTCCATTTGTACAGATTCTTTTAGCTAATGCTAATGACAAGCATGTATCAGAAAACATCCATGAAGAGGAGAACATACCCTGCAGGTATGACCTGCAGCTCTGTTGGAATTCAGGTAGCAGGTTTGATTCTAAATATTACACATTCATTTCAAAGAAGAGGGCAGAGATTTTAAAGAAATTGTAGCTTATGATTTAAAGGCATATTGTTATCAAGAAGCCCTGGTGAAACACATTTCCCAGCATTGATAAAAATGAAAAAMCACCATTTTAATACAGAGGTACACTTGAATGTTGGGAGAACATTATATAATTCAACAGACTATAGTGACCTATCACAGAATTTCAAATTTTCATAAGGTTTCCTCAACAGTTCAAAACACTCACAGGTCCYCAGCACGCAACTTTCAAAGTCCTATTCTTCCATGCTTCACTTTGAAACMATTTTTAACCAATAGTGTTGAACCCACTTTTTTACAGTCATGTGAAGAGAGGGTTTTGTTTATGTTTCACAATGTAGACATACAAAAAAACAAACTTTTTAAGTCTGTGATTTCAGGGTGTGAAGGGAGGAAAGAACTATCTTCTGACTCACAGTGGAGGATGATGAAGATTTAACCCCATATAGTGTTGTTCCTTCTGAAGCTCAACAAAGAGCAGAAGAAAGAAAGAGGCTGCTCAGGAGCACATCAGCTCCTCCATCACATCACTGAGKGCACTGTGCTGGTGGGGGCCCTGGAGCTTGGCAGGGAAGGAGGYGAAAGAGATGGATATGGACTGTGTCACCTAAGGGTGAGGGCACTCATCCTGGCTAGAAAGAAGTAGTCAGACAKGGGTTTGAATGAAGTTTGCCTCCACCTCAGATAATTCAAAACCCAGGCTGTTAATGTCTCTGCTCTTGCCTTTCTGTCTGTGCCTGAGAAAATCTTTCTCAGCAGCATTGCTCCCAAGCTTTTTTGTACTCACAAACAGGAATTTTTGAGTGATTTTTTTTTTGTTAGCTGATGAATACCCAAACAGCTCTTTCTCATTTRATGTCATCTTATTGAACTTCCTTAGAAAGGTGCATCATACCTGAAAGGAACGGATTCTCACCTTAWTAAAATGAATGAAGTATAAAGAATTGGGAAGTATAAAGAATGGGGAAAAGAAACCAATGGTCAGAACACTAGCTAGGAATGCACAACCTTTCTCAAAACCTGCTTCTGCTTTAGATTTCTTGTAAGATCAAGACAAGCAAAGTTTAATTAAAGGCTCATTCCAACAATGTCATCTGCGAATGGGATAAAAGGGCTTCCTTTTCTCACAGTAACATTTGCTAATTACTAAATACAAAAGTACTGAGAAGAGCTTTGGTAACCAGGCATCTCTGAAAAACAGTTTTTTGTTTTATGAAGTCAGCAGTGAAGTAGGTGGTTTWGATGTAACTTTTAAACAGTAAAGTTAGTTCCCCAGATAATCCAGCTGACAGTCTCCCACTATTGAGTCTGCCAGCTCTATGGGTTGTAGAGTTAACGTTTGAAGCTGATTTACAATTACCTACAGGCTGAACCAAAGAGATATCACAATTATTTCAGATAAAACTCCTGGTTTTATTTAAAATATATYCCAGTAAAGAAAAGAGTAATACTTCTTAGCTTTCAATAAATCCATGTTTTTATATTTAAACGTCCTGGTTGCCAGCTCTGATCATGGCCTGTAAAACTTCTTATGTTTTTCTTAAAGCTTCAGGTTTAGWAGATGGATAACTATGCAAGAGTTACATCTTTCATGTAAACGCAGTGACAGTTTCCTAAGCCCTTGTGGCTGCACGGGAATAACTCATTCCAAAGGATTATAAATTGACAGTTTAATACCTCTGTGTGTGGAGACCACCCACATMATGGAAAACCTGAGGAAAATCTGGTAAAATCCTGTCCTGGGATTTTACCCAGATGGTCCAAAAGACAAGTTCATGCTGCTCCCATTCTGTTACGTAAATGGGGGCTGGTCWGGCACAGTGCCCTCAGTGTGTAACTTGGGTAGAACTGAGCTGCTCCATGGCAAAACCACTGCAAACGGAACTGGCTCTTTTCCAGTGACACTTCTGTATTSCTTCAGTGCCTTCTGCAAAAAGCAAGATATTGCTCAGCACTCAGGTCCTGCACATGTGCATGTCAGCACTAAACTACTATAAAGTGAACTGATGCCTTCCATTCTTTGAGTTTAAAATCTGTTTTTTTTTTTAATGTCAATCTTTGTTTCATTTTGTCTCCTTGGCATACATACAAACCTCATTATGCACTGGGAAACATGTCACTGAACTTTTGTTGCCTTTTAGCTCCTCTCTGTGACTTTGTAAAGCACTACACCAGATGCTGAGTACCCGAAATCACAGTTTCTATAGATAAATCCAAATTTCATGGCAGGTAAAGACCATGGCATACTTGAGTCCTTATCAGTCCCCCCATTGTCCAGATCATCACAGACCTGGAGAACTCAGAACTGGGAGTCATTCCTGGGGCCATGTAGTTTATGATTAACACAGATGCTTTAACAGATGATATACATAAAACAAAACCCGTATTTTAGCAATAGATGTGATTGGCAACCGTTGCATGCCAGTCTCCTGAGTTTCAAGTTCAAACGTCACCAACAGATGAGGACGGTCAAAGGAATTAAGGTGATTAACTAAAGAGTCAGAAATCAACATAAAGTAAAGTCTTTAAGTGTATAATATTAGACAAATGTTTGCCATGTAACATCCTTACYGCAGTGTCGTTGGTGGTGATGTACACCAACACGTCCGAGTTGTTTCTGCCATTAATGTATCGGTAACAGTTCCACACGCAGCTTATCAAGTAACCCTGCAAAGAAAAGGGGTTTARTATTCTGTGCAGAAAAGAGCATTTCCATTCTTTATAAATACGAATATCAGCATGATAGAAGCACAGGGCAGTCACGTCCCTGGTTGCAGTGACTGTGAGAATACATGGGGGCTCTGTGAGTAATCCAACACTATTCCTCATGCTGATAGAACTGGGGTTCTTTAGTCTTGAGAAGAAAAGGTCCTGGGGAGACCTTACTGTGGCTTTCAACATATAAAGGGGGTTTATTAGATCAGTGTATTCTATGTGATTGGAATGGTCTGGGGTCTTATTATTCTGGCCTGACTAGAGAAAATTGAAAAWGTTTTTATGGACATCTGAAGTTATTCCTGAGTTTTTAAACAGTGTTAATTTCCAGCCCCCCACCCCCTGCCCCCGAGTGCAAAACAAAAAACTCTGAAATAGCAGCAATAAACCTACTGCAAGATTATAAATTTCCCTGTTTTTGTTCTTGGAGCATGGGTAGTGCTGCTGCCCATCAAACAACTAGCTGTCTCCACTTTTTTAACTAATTGGGTAAAATGCTCACTGCCACCACCTCCTTCATGAGCAGGAGAGATTCCAGTTTGGGCAGCAGAGATGAACGAAGTGGCTGGAAGGAAGATAAGAGGCAGAAAGATGTGGAGGAGCAGGAGTCAGATCCGCAGGATGTCAGCTCATAGGAYTAAAGCAGTTCTCCCTGGAGCTTTCTGCTTCCATGTAATCACACACGATGGTGATGAGGAGAAGTTTGTGTTTTCATAGTGGCGAGCTTATATTTTGACTTAGTAGGTTGCACAACAATTTTTCCACAAATCTAACACATGCAGATTAAACTGCCAGCACTGAATTTGCACATGTGTCTCACTGAGTGAGTCATACTTTTGTGACTCACTTGCATTGATGGCCTTCCAAAAGCCTCTAATCCCTTTGAGCTGTCCTGTGCTTCCTCTATCTCCAGAGCTGACCCGCACATGAGCTGTGTTTTTCAGATGCCACATGACTCACTTGCAGATCAGGAAGATTTTTTTCCATCAGGGCTGAGCCAGCTAAAATCTGGTAAATTTGCTTCCTCCTTTTTTTTTTTTTTTTTTTTTTTAACAGTGTTTCACAGAGCCTGGGTTGACTTGGAGGTATTGCAGACTTTGACAATACTTTTGGCCATCAAATGGGGAGAACAAAAGCCTTCTGGAATGAGCTAAGTCCCAAGGGAAGATCAGACAGGCTCTATAGRCCTAAGCTGTGGCTGTGTAAATCTGCCCCAGCCTACTGAAATTAGTAAAGGCACATACATGGAGAACTCCAACTTTTCTAGAATTAAGCAAAATATCACTGTTGTTTTAACTGGTAATGGATAGTTCAGTAGCTTTCAATGCTCAGATACCATGGGCTGGAAAAGGCATAAGAGCCAATGSAGAACGGAGACTGAATATAGCACACTTCTGTGGGGACACAGCCTGTCTTTATAAGAAACCCTTTACATTAAGCCTACATGTTTGCAAAACTACTTCTATACTCCTGTCAAAACTCAGAGTGAGGGAAGCCCTGTTTTGGATAATACAATCCTATCTGGGAGAGGCCAGTGGGAGATTTATTTTTGAATGCTTCCATTCTATTACATGTGGTGGATAAAACACAGTTAACCCCACAACAAAGTCCTACAGCTCTCCCAGCTCTGAATCTTAGCTCAAATCAGCCCTGCTCCGGCATGCAAAGGCTGTTTCTCAGTGGGTGAGGTCTGTTTCTGGAATTAAGGAGGTCATCAGCCAGCACACCAAGGAATTGGCTCCAAGACACTGACCCACATACGGTGGAGGGTGGCAGCAGCTGGGAGCACATCCTTGTCCAAGTGCTTTGGACATGGGCTGTTGGCTTGCAAATCAGGAGTCAGAAAAACTTCTTTTCTCAGCCTGTAATTTTATTTAAGGTTGTTCCTAATAATTATTTTCTACCAGTACTGCTGCACCGCTAAATGGAGTTCCTGATTCAGTTACCAATTTTCTTTCCTGAAAGACTTGGCTKAGGTTTCAAATACTGCTTTAAAATGTGTGGCTAGACATAGAGTATATAAATACATTGATTTTTATCCCAAGAGACTAATGCTCACATTTAACATTGGCCCTACATAGAAGGCCTGAACTCCCTTGCCCTAATCCACCTTTAGTGGATCTCCTGCATACCTTAGCACAGACTGGTGACAGACACCTTTTGGGGGAAGCAGCCYTACGCAACCACCACGAGAAAGAACAGGTACATAAGAAGGGCTGAATGTAGCAACAGGCACTGTACCTACCTCTAACCAGCTTTCAGTCTTTCCCTTTGAATGGCAGGAAATTACTTGAGACCCCAAGGAACTGAAACCCACAAAACTTTGTCACTTGCCTCTCACTGCATTTGCAGACGTGCTTGTTAGGCTGCATAACAACAGTAATGTACTGCAGACCTGTGCTCATCAGACGCCTGAGCAGATGGCTGAACAGCATTTTTGCAGAAGTTAGAGGYTGTTGTATCGTGCTGCTTCTTTAACTCAGCAAGGGAAGGTCTGTGCTGATCTGGGTCACAGCAGCCCTCTGGGTAACCCCTCTCTGGCAGCAAGTGTGGGGTGAACACCACAGATCCAACAGAGCTCCCTCGGGTTAGTAGCTGCCTGCACTGAATCCATTTGACTCCTCAGCTGCTTTGAATTTTCTGTTTACAGAGCTGGGATGGGCTTCAGTAACTGGTGAAAATGAGATAAAGATTTCTACACAAACTGAAATTTATATGAAGATTTCAGAGGGATGTTAATGGCAGACCAACTGACCACATGTTGGTGGTCAATTGACCATGTTTCCCATGTTGGTGTTACAGAAAGAGAAACAATGGGTTGCTGTGCTGATAAAATCTGAAATTAAATCCACCTTCTCAGCACACTAGAATGTGTATCTTGTGCATATAAAAAGGCTGTACAACAACTGCTTAGAACGGAAAGAAATGCTGTGGAAAGAACTGACRATATTAAACCAAGCCATTGGTTAGCAACACTTCAAATGGCACCTTATAGGAGTCAGGATATCACCTGTTGACTCACAGTCACACACTGATGTGTGCAATTTAAAGCAATTGACCCCAGCTTTAGAGATGCTTCTCCCATAAGCAACTTGTCATCAGCAAGCCCAGTGCTGGGACTTGTCCTAGGCTTTTGTGGAACAGCTGGCAACCTCGAGGCTCTGTGTTAGCCATTCCTGGAAGTGAGGATCAGAGCTTGGCTCTTGGGGTTGGTCCCAGCTGCTGCTCCAYCAGCCCTGCAGGAAGGTAGCAGACACCGGGTGATGTGCTGCAGGTCAGGGCTCCCCCTGACAGGAGGCAATCCCCTTGGGCTGAGACACCAAATCTCTCGGGGTGAGCACAGAACTTCATTCCATATAACCCTTTCCTGTCTGCTGGGGACACCAGGACAAGAGCGGTCTCATCTCCAGGCTCAACATCCTGTACATCCAGTTTACAGCCATATTATGGAGAACAGTGCTAATATTCAGTTTGCTGAAGATCAGCCTGTCTCACTGAACAGGAATACCTTTTGTCTGCCCTGCTGGCAGCTATGTCTTCCTACCCACTTTTCAAAAAGAAAAAGGCCAAAGAAGACAAGAGACCATACTCTGAAGCTGTAGAGTGTTCAGGGCAGCCTGGGGGAAAGGTTTAATCTGGTTATGTTTGTGCTCATCTGAGATCATTTGGGCCTAAGGAGCTTCCCTATGATGGGGAGGTTGAAGCCTCAACTGTTCTGTTTCAGCAGCTGGGGCTGGCTGGAGGAAATCAGGGCCCTCTTCTCCAAACCAGCTGAGAGGAGGACAGGATTCAAAAGCCACTTGAAGTCAAGTGTACATGGATATAAATACATTTGTGCTGCTGGATGTCCTTCCTCAGCCAGGTATGAAACACCTATGTTTCAAGGTATGCAACTCCAGTTCAGTTTCTAGACAAATCCAGCAAATGGAATAACACATTTTGCTCTACACTAGAAAGTGTTCTGTGTGAAACCACCTAAAGTTCCCATTAGATGCTTCAGATCTGAGTAAATCATAAGGACTAGAAAGACAAGTGCATGTGTGTGGTTAGCTGGCTTGCTTTCTTACTGCCCTCTCTTGTCTCCCTTCCCGTTTCACAAACCCAGGACTGCAAAACACAAACCCAACATCTAATAATCAGAAATCATCTTGCTTTCTGATCAGTAGTGTTTTCCATTGCATGGAGCTTCACCCAAAACAAAAGTGTCATAATACCAAATATTTCAGAGGAATTAGGTGATTATGTTTCACATTTCCCACCAGTTAAATTAAAATTTTCCTAGATAACGATGTTTTGGTTCCTCTCCCTATTTCTAGTTGAACTCCAGAGGGAGAGTAAGCTCAGGCATATATTTTATGCACAGAACCTTTCCAGTTTCAGTATATAAACATACTAAGATCTGTTAAGCCTATCAGTGATAAAATGTGCTGCATCTGTGTGTGTTCAGCTTTCATTTCATAGAACAGATTCTGTAAATCTGAATAGCAGCTCTTCTGGATAAATAAGAAATTCAAATAAAAATGCTAACTGGAATTTAGCATGTGTTTTTGTGTGAGTCACATTTYTTGTGACTCACTTATATAATAATATGTTGCTAGAATGAGCATTATATGAGCCACATATACTCCTGGAAAAAAACATGTTACCACGTTAAAACAAAATGAGTCTTTCACACTATTAATTTCTCAGGTTTCTTGTCTCTGTAGTAAGCATTTTTGCCATTCCAATTTTAGGTTTTTTGGGGTTTTTTGGGGGTTTTTTTTTTGGTTTTTTTTTTTTTTGTTTTTTTTTTTTTTTTAAATAAGCTTGAAGCTTCCTTGGCACACTTAGTCAATGAAACACCAGACCCATGTGGGGCAAAAATGAGCTCTTGGTTGCACTGGAGAAGTTTGAAGAGCACATTCCTTGTGGAACCTGAGAGATCTATGTATTTAACTTCACACATACTTCTAAGAAGTGGAGATAAAATCAACTGTATGGTGTGAACATATAAAGGCAGAAGGCTAAACTGTATTGTTAAATCATAAAAGAAAAAAGAGCACAGCTTCCTACAGCACCTTAATACACCCTATCTGTTGGGTTTCTTTTCTCAGTTTTGAAGTAGCTTCAATACTTAATCTACCTCTTTTGTCTCAGTAACTTCCCCTGTATATGTTGTCAAATGTGTTGTCTGGAAGCAACATATTTGGCRTCACTGTGGCTCTTTGGGACTTCTCCAACCTAATGCATAATTGCTCTGCAGAGAGAGCAAGAGTAATCTGAAATAAAGTCCCATATAAGAAATACAAAACCAGCAGCTCTGTGCTGTGAGAAACCTGCAGAAGGGTGCAAGAAGAGGGCAAACATACCAGCATACTTTACAAGAGGCCCAATGCTCAGGGCACTTGTCGGGAGTCAAAGACAATTGTTTTTCTTACGTTGATTTGTCTGATTTTATTCTGAGCTCCTTTTGAACTTCTGTCCCACAGCAGGTGGGGGCTGGCCTCACTGGACAATCAACCTGGTGGTGGTTTCACAAGAGACCTTTCTGGCTGCTCTGGGTGATGCTACATGTCCCAYTTGTCTGGTACCTGCCACCTCCAGCCCTCTCGCCTACTAGGTTTGCACARCAGCAAATAAATGCTCCTTCCTGGTGTCCTTCTGTTGCCTGGTCTGACAGTTCTTTACATTGCTCCTCCCAGGAGGGATTGCTTGGGTTTATTTACCTGCTCTACAAAACGCTTTCTGAGATTGGGCACTAGAAGGGAAGTCATGCTTCCAGAGGTGGTGGACATCAAAACTGGCTAAGAAATTAAACAATATATTTTTTATGGCTTTTCTATTCCTTTCTTAATATTCTTAGCATTTGATTTACTTGATCAGTCAGAAATAAGCTAAGCTAATATTTTCACAGATCCACCTGTTACAGCTACAAGACCCCTCTTACAGGTGGCCAATGTCCACTTCAGAGTCCACTGCAGTGTTTGTGAAACAAAAGTGTCCTTCCTCAGTGCCCACTACTTAGAATTTTTCACCACTGAGTTTCTCTGCCATTTCATTGTTCAGTCACTCTATTCCATGACATTCTCCTGCTAAGATTTCTTGGCTAATTGTTTTCCCTATTTTGAATGACATTGCAAAAAAAAACCTGTTAGATTTCCTTCCCTTTCCCAGATGTCTTACGAATGCACCCATCTGCATGGGTCTCAGTGTTGGAAAGGCTGATCATTTATCCTTATTCCCTTTTCCCTAGCTGCAGTCTGTGAGATTACCTTTTCTCCCTACACAGTTTAGGGTGCTTTTTAAAGCTTTTGATGGGAGACACTGCCAAACACCTTTAGAAAACACAAGAAGCCTGTATCAACAGGCTCTCCCTTGTCCACTAGATGATCCACTACTCCAAAGGATTGATAAATCATGAGCTCCTCCTACAAGCATCACACTTCCCCACTGTGGCCTATATGTTCTTGTGCTTGTGAGATTTTCCACATTTTTTTCATGATGTCTGTAACCCTGTTTTGTAAAGTTATCAGGCTGTCTGGGCTGTAGTTACCCAGACCTCTCCTAAAGACAGACCTCCCAGCAAGKGACATCCCACCCGTGACCAGAAGTAGACTTTATACACAGTAATGCACTTACCTTAAAAGCCAAAATGATGCTTATGAAAAGGAGAATAATCACAACCAGACACGTAGGGTTCACAGACATAATCTCTTCCTTGTAGGGAAAATTGTTGGGCTGCATAAGCAAAAACCAAAAAAACACTATGAGTCAATCTCACAAGTCATTTAAGAGCCATTCAACTAGGGCATTCTATAATCAACAGCTTACAAAGCTGTCTGTGATCTACTAAATCGGGACCTCTCTGCACCAACAACCAGTTTCAGTAAGTTTAGCTACAACAAATCGTGAAGACTCAGCTGCCAAAGGTTCCCTGAGGGCTGAGGGATTTGCTTTTTGCTTTCGATGTGGTGTGGGCTCTCTTTTCCTCAGTGCACCCTGGGTTTGTATCTGACACAAACTCACAAAAGTCTGAGAGCTTTGCAGCAGGAAATCTTCCACCATGGGAAATGGCAAGCAAATCCCATTCTTACTGACTAATCGTGCTGGCACTGGCTGCCAAAGAACAGTGGCAGCTCTTTCCAAAAAATCAAAGCAGGAAAAACTGGACAGCGAAATCCTTTCACCTAAATATTTGATGACATTTCAAAATACATTGAGTCTATTCTACTCCATCTAATTTGGGTAAATTTGGGCTACTTCTCTAGGAGCACTTGTTAGTGCTGCTATGTGCATGTCCCATGCAGGCATGGGTCCTACAGGCAAGCCATGACTTGAAATCAATGTCATGATTTCAAGCTGAAATGTGCCCCAGGCCCTTCTGTTACTGCATACATGAAATAGAGGTGACAAAATTAATCTCCCTAATCTCAAAGGCTCTAGTGATTTACAGTTGTGAAACACTTGGGGATCAGTGACTGAAAAACAGCCTCTAGAAATGTTTTACTGTATTTTTTCATTTCTTAAAAACTCCACAACCTTTAAAATGAATGTTCCAAATAGTTCTAAAATATTGCAAGACACAAGTTCCTGTTTCAGTTAGAATAAACCATTGTTCATAGACAGAGCTTTTATCCACAAAAGATAGCTCCACTGCAACAGTAGCTCATTATATCTGAATGCAATAGTTCCTTCCACACAACTGCCTTTTCCCTTACAGGTCTAATTACTTAACCAGGCCAGCTCTGCATCCTTGTCAKGACAATTAACTAGACCGAGCTATAACTGTATTCTTGGCAATGATGGTGTAAATCCAGAGTAACCCCTTAATAACCCTTATTCCAGCACTCGGCCCAGTGCATCAGCAAATTATCTTTTTTTTTTTTGGACAGCTGCTACTGAGAATAGCTCTTTATTTAGCGCTTCCATGAACTGTTCAGAGTGGTTAACATCAACAGCAGCTGTAACCGTTTGCAGATAAATGTTACATAAGCACATTTTCCACTTCTTGACAGCAATGTTTCTGTTCCTGTACCGAATTTCATGGCTGAACTTTTTATCACGTTATCTTCTTTGTCAAGGTACTGCTTGTTTAGGGAACTAGCTTGCTATAACTCAGTAAGTTACTGCTATTTTTTTTCCCCACAGAAGGTTATTCTAAATATAGTGCATCCAGTCACCCAAAGACCAAGAAAGCAAAAGCATATTCCAAGAAACAATGCACTGAAAAATGAAATAAAAACCTTATATGCATAAAATTTAAGAATTAATGCCCCAACCTGCACTCCTGCACACAGGAGGGAGATCATACGTTAGAAAGTTCAGCCATTCAAGGATAGTTACAGAAAAACTGTAATGAAATTATTTTTTCACTATTGACCTACCATTTAACAAATAGTCAAAATAGCCTGTGAATGTAATAAAAATTCCTATTAAGACTTTGGTTCTCCTACAACTTGGTTTTTGGGAACGAATCACTGGTCAAAGACTGGATGACTAAGTGCTAGGTTCTTGGCCATAATCTAATGGCCTGTTTCCAGACATCAGCTCAAATGGGATTTGCATGGGGGCAAGAGGAGGGCAAGAAAATGACCAAGAAAGTTCCCATTACCCTGAAAAGCAGGAACATCTGTTGGAGCCATAAATCCTGGTCAAGTCTGGTGCAGGCTGCTCAGCAGCACCTGGCCTTCCCTTACATCAGCACCAGCATTTCAGCAAAGCCAGGAGAGCACACGAGGAACAAATACTGTGTTTGTCCCCTTGAGGCTCAGCTTTCTGAGTCTCTGTCCTGAAGAGATGAGAGGTGTAAGCAGCCCCAGCGGTGTGATCACCCCCATCCACAGATGCCTGGAGATCTTGGTGCAGGAAATGAAAACTGAAKTCAGTCCCTTCTGGAGCTTCCAGGCTTTCTGTGTGAGAGGTTAAACTTTCAGGGCTGTGATGGATAGCCCAAGAGCATTGGGTCAGCATGGAAGAAACCCCTTTGTCTTTGTTTGTGAACTGGGCTGGGCTGGCCTGTGAGCAGGCTGATCTCAAGTCACAACTACAAATCCCTTTAGTGCTGTAGGAAAACCAATTTATAAAACCTGCAGCTTTTGGCAAAGAAACAGGAGAGACAGTAAGAAGCATCTCAACCAGCTCCAGTCTCACCTGGTACAGGGACCACCATGGAACTGGTGACATCAGGCAGCCCTTGGGGTCCCATCCATGGCAGCAACCATTCCTAAAATCTCATTAATTCCCACAATAGGTACCAAGGGCAGCTCAGATGAATCAAACCACTGGCCTTCACTGACTGCAGTGATGAACTAAAGTACTGATATGGATGCATGAGGTGGGACAAGAAAGTCTGCTCCTGTGTTGGGGGTTTGCTCTCATGTGGGAAGACCAGGAGCTGAAATCCTGCTGCTGGGAAGGTTCCAGGCACCMGGCTCGGTGCTGCAACTCCTGGAAAAAGATCAATGTCAAATGTTGTGTAAGGTTTGATGAAGCTGAGACTGAAATACATCAGGGTGGGAAAAATCAAGYCTATCACTGCAAACACAGGAGTGATTTTGCAGCAGAACATGATGAAATTTTCTATACAAATAAAAGGTAGTTGTAATGATGTTGCACTGACTTGGTAAAGTCATAATTAAAGTGTTATTTATAACCTTGTCACGAACATGGAGACGGCTGCATGCATAATGATATACCTGATACACTTCTAATTGAAAAAAAAAATTACTTCTCATTCATAACAAAACCCTATTAGACACTTAAAAAGAATCTAAAACTTGCATGGAAAGTACATTTCTACTGCATTGGTATTGTACAAATGCACAAGAAGAACAAAATGACAAAGGCTAAAGCCATTTCTCATTCCCTCAGCCTGCTTGCACAACCTTTTATGTCTTCTTTCCCCTTGGACTACAAAAATCCACTTTAAGATATGGTGTGGATTGTCATTTCAAGTTACAATCCTCCAAATACCAAAATCTTACAACACTGAAARAAAATGGTAATGTGTCTGTAGAATTTGTAAAGCTCTGCTATGAAGTTAGTGGTACTTCCTTGGAATTATAAAATGGCATTAAAAATATCAGAAAGGACATTTCCTTTTTAAGCTTTAGTTTATAGGAAAATTTTTTTAGGTTTAATCTCTTGTGTTCTCTAGACGTTTCTCCATGGATTTAAAAGCACAACTGATACAACCTGAATTGTTAGGCAGCAGCATTGCAGACAGACCCACAGTGAAGCYACTTAATACACTTTGAAATTCTGTTTAGATGAACTGTCACAATCCTGTCCTTTGATAAAAAAAAAGTTTGTGTAACTCAGTTACAGACCAGCCTGTTCTGCACCTCTGCTTCAATCCATTTCCCACACTGTTATCAGATGACAGAGGACAAAGTGTTTAATTTGAAGGCTTTAAAATGCCCATATATCAAAGATTTAGTGGGGCTAAAGGAAAGAAATGTGCTTTAGGCCAAATTGCTTTAGACCTCTACTGCTACAAGAACCAAAATGATTTTTATTTTACATGTTTGATTTACTGTATGGGAAGACTTTTGTTTTTTAAATGACAATGATAATGACCACGACATCCAATGTAACTCTTAGAAACTCTGATCACCTTAAAACTTATCAAATGCAAGTTTTGTAACATTCACTTATTTTACATGACCCTTTATGCTAAATTGCTCTTGCAATCTATGGCAATTAAGTGCACACCTGTGAGAAGCTGGGTATCAAAAGGCAACAAAAAGTTTCCAAAGACACAGTTCCTAGGAAAGAAGCAGCCAGTGCAGACTGATGTTACCAAACACCCTGTAAACACAATTGCAACATTTTCAGCTATGGCCCCACCCAGCTTATTGTTGTGCACTCATCATCTTACTAAAAGAACATAGAGAGTTTCACAGGAGCTKCAACTCATCACAGACTGAATTCTGGCAGATGTGCTCTAAAGTAAATAGATAATGAACCCAGATACTAGAAAAGGAAGCTGAAATGGCTAAAGACACAGCATTTTCATCACCTTAGAGCAAACAAAAAATTATTCTGAGACTGCTAAATGCATTCTATCACCTAATGTAGAGTTTCTTCCAGATATTCAGTAACGGATTTGAAGGATAATTGGGATTTTACATTTACCTTATGGAGCTGTGCCCCCCCAAATATCATTCCCCAAATGCAAAGCAGTTTTAGAGGAACAGAAACCTTAAGAATGCCAAGAAACATAGTCTTTGTGTCCTGCCTACCGTGGCAGACTACTGCAAAGGGTGTGAGGGCAAGACAACTCTAGGGCTTATTTACAAACGGTCAGGAGGGATCACATCCAAATGGCACTGCATTGATGGTGTTATTGCTTGCATTTAGCTCCATCTTGTCCCAWGCCTGAGGCTTTGATAACACTGGATGTGCTCTTCACATCTCCCCTTCGCTTCTGCCCTCTCAGACAAAGTGTATTTACTCTGAACCAAATGTAACAATCTTATGCCAACTAATGTAGCCCTTCCAGGTAAAGGTACAAGAGGTTCCAGTTGAGCAATTTGTGCTCAGGATCACAGCTAAGACACAGGAGTRTTATCAGCTTCAAAGCAGATGTAAAACAGCTTCAAAACTTAGTTGCATAGGTGACATTAGCTGTACAAAATTCACCACAGCTCTTAGTCGTTTTTCCCCATCATTAATCTGCAATAAGAGCGATAAAATACAAACTAATCCTTGTTTCTAAATGAACTTAACTTGGACTAGCTTCAAGCTGCTCATTAGCATTACGCCTCACATCTAATTTAAACAGCCTTTTAATACCTCATTATTCTCTGCATGTGAAACCTCTAATGGCACTACCTCTTGGTCTTCCTTCTCAGTAAATGAAGCAGGGAAAGCTGATCGTCTGCCATCATACTACAATATATTCAGCTTTTATATAGTCTTTTTTTGAGGAACTTTCCTGCATGTTCTCTGACTTTCAAACATTGTTTTTCATAACCAGACTCCATAAATAGATGGAGAAAATCCACATTACCAATAGAGAAGGGCAGTCTCCTCTCCATTACTATTAACTGCTCTTTTTTCTSCCCACAAATCCCAAGAGCAGTTTTTGAAAACAGCGAAACAACCTAGGGACACTAGTTTTGGCATTTAAATCCCCAGCCTGTTTACAGGATCACTGCATCCCAGGCACAGTTGTCAAACCGTATGCTCATCTGTACTGCTCAGGTTTCTACATTTTTTTGCATTTATCTCTGTAGCACATTAGTGGCTGAACTCAAGTTCTCAGGCAGTCTAGCTCAGTGTCAGCCACGGGTTTTATTGGAAGTGAATTTGCTGGGAAAGTCACGAGTACTGCCACTGGGAAATGCAGAGATGTGCTCTCTCCGGGCAATGCAGGGCAGCGTCTTTCAGAGGATGACACACAACAGCCAGATTATACTCCAGCTCACAACCTTCCACCAAAGGACTCAATCCCTCTTGACAATGAACCTGGAGAAACTCTCCCAAGGCTGACATTAGCTTTTGTGAAGTGCCTCTTGGGTTCCAACATTATTAATGGGAGCCAGGAGGAGCATGAAATCTGCTGCTGATTTGTGGAGACCTTTCTCTACTCAAAACAGAAACTCACTGGCAGATGGTCAGCTTGACCACGACCTTTTGCAGTCTGCCAGCTAACCTCTCCTAATCCATGAGATACATCCTGTATTGATCCAGTGCTCTATTGTTGCTCTGAGCACCGTGCTGCAAAGTCAAACATCTCATGAAAGTCTATTATGTCCCTGCCCATCTTTATTGACAAAGTCAGTAATCTTGTCAGTGAAGGAAAATGAGTTTGCCTGCAGGACTGATTTTCCATGAAACTGTGCTGGCAGTCATTAATCATTTTTCTCTGGTCTAATCYTTTATCAATTGACTGTCCTCTCAGCCCTTCTGTTATTATTCTGCTTGGTAGCAATGTCAGGCTAATCGGCCTATAATTATCCTGGAAATCCCCTTTGCCCTTTTGAGCACTGACAGTTTAGCACTCCTGAGTCCTGAGGCATTTCATTACCAGTCCGGAATATGATTTACAATAGTAAGACAAAGATGTGTGCAATGGAATATTCTAACATTCCAGAGCAGCAATACAGATCACAGAGTGCTCTGCTGCACCACACCCAATCCCTTCCAAGKACTGATCCTGATGTTTCTGCTACAGAAGGGCCTATGATTTTTTTTTTTAATCTGCAGGAAACACAGTGATGTTATACATTTCTAGAGGAAGAGCTGCTCTTGTCCTTCCAGTGAGTCAGCTCCAAAKGCACCACCAGATTTTCAGCAAAAGAGCAAAGGCTTTTAAGTGCCCATTTCACAGCCTGTTTTTGTCCCTGTTTTGTGTTCTTTTACAGTGACCAAGACAGAGCAAAGCCTGTTTACCACTCATGCTCTAGGAAGTGCCAGGTRTTCCTGCAGCCACACAGATGCTTGTGCTGCCACAAAAGCAGGGCTGGCACCCATGACACAGCAAGGGACTGTAGGCAGGAGGGCTCCAGCAGTGGCAGTGCCAGTTTAGCACCCACCAAACCATGGCTGTGATCTGCTCTTTTCCACTCGTATCTCTGAGAACCTTTGGATTTATTTCTCTGCTTCTCTCCCAATGCACCATCAGCTGTGAATGCAGGTGGGTGTTAAATAAGTTGAAGGATAACAGGCTCCTGATGCATCCCAGCCCTCACTGGCAGGACACATTGCCTCTTCCTGCAGATTTGTGAGGCTGCTTATCTGCCTGCTGTTTCTCATTACCTGTTATTTATACCAGCCAGCTTTCCATCCACACAACAAAGTTCACAGACAAGCTAATCTGTATTCAGGCTCTCAAGGCAGATTTTCAGAGAYGTGTGCAGCACTGGCTTCTCCAGAGCTCTGCGACTCCACGTGAACCCTGCTGGACATGGGATGTGGCGCTGTGATGAGACAGAGGTGTGGGCTCTTGTCTTTGCAGTAGGGGGTTGTGATCATATCTTGTCCACTTATGCAACACTGCCCATAGGTGAACAGCCAAAGCAGAAAAAGAAGAGAGCCTCTAAATCTCCCTAGGACAGAACCCAAAGTATTTTCTAGCAAAACCAAACCTACACTCAATCAACCCCCTGCCTACTGAAATGTGTTCTAGCTACTGAATAAATTTAAAGAAGCAACAAAATATCCTGAAGTAACACCAAAAATAAGCCGCTGGATATGAGCACAACAACTTTGAATGCTAAAGCAATTATTTGTCATCTGTCTTGCAATATGAGTCTCTCTGAATGAATGGTGCTGAGAGCTTTCACATCATTGCAAAACTTCAGAGCYTTCCACAAATACTATAGTAAATTACTAATGTAACCTTGCAAGGATGTTGAATTCAGACTGCAAGGACTGAGAGAACTTCTCAAGGACTGTATGAGAAGGACATCACTGGCTAGAAATACAGGGCAAACACTGCATCTTACAGAGCTTTTTCCCCCAAAGCCCCTAAAGGCTTGTGAACATCAAGTGATTTACCAGTTGACGGAGGTAGTCCTGAATTGTGCTGGGATAGACGAGTACACTGATGGCAACCAGCGTGTTGAGAGCAAAGTCAAAGATCTGGTAACAGAAGAAAGGGATGATCCAAGCCGCATGTTGCTGAAAAGAAAATAAATCAGAAACTCATCAGCTGAAAGTTAAAATAGAGGGATATATGTCTTTCTACAGGAATTGGGAATATTTGACATTATGCAGTATAAATCAGCTAAAAGAAATATGACATTTAGCCATAACATTTAGCCAAACAATATAACATTTAGCCAAAAGGGTTGGCCGAGGCAATTTGGCTGCTGAACTGCAGTAATATGTGCAGTGCACCGCACAACTCATTATATTAGGACATTCAAAAACCACATCATACTTTTCCTTTCTAATTAATRGGATTAATGTTGGGACAAACCACAGGCTTGGGAGGCAAATGGGAAAAAATTCCCTTAATTTTCAGAGGTACAAGATTCAGTTCTCTGAATTCACATTCGCCCAGAGCTTACTCATCTTTGAAACTGCAAACAATCAACACAACTGGGCAGTCCTGCTGCCTGCAGCAGGGGGCCCTGGGGTACCACCAATCTAAGAAATCAGTTCTGCTGCCTCTTCAACATTTTCTTTTCCCCCACTCAATTTTCAGCTAAACAAATAAAGAAGCAATTGTTATAAAACATTTTTCTTAATTTTGTTTTTACAGAGGTGTGTAATTCACTTGATTYATGTCTTCACCAAATATTCTGAATTACCTTATATGCGCCATATGTAGCCATTGCACAGATCAGAATCATAAGGAGAGAAATCGCAGTGGCAATGCACATATCTGGAAAAGAGACACATTGGTGATTGCAGATAAATTCAGAGCTTGGTTCAGTTATTTTGCCATCTCCCTTGTGCAGAACATCTCAAAGGGCAGGGTGGGAGATGGGTGGAGATGGGATCAGGTGCCCCATTCAGCTATAGCTGGAGTAAATCTCTGGCTTTTGTGGGGAACCTCCTAAAGACAAGAAACRCAGATAGTGCTTCTGCCTGTGCAARCCTGCAGCATCCYAYTGTGCAAACCACTACAGCCTCCATTGGAGTGTGGAGACAAATMGTCTGATCTTTCCAAGGATTTTCAAAAACAGTTTTGACAAGACTATTTAACTGGTGATGATGACATCTATAGTCAGAACGTGTCTGCTTTTCTGCACTACAGATTGTTTCTTCACCAACAGCTGCTGCATACCATTGCTCATAAATCTCTAGACTGGAAAAGGAGCAAAACTGGCAGAAAACAGCTTCTTAAAGCAGAAAAAATGTCTTGAAAATTTTCATTTCAACCAAGAACACTACAGAATGTATTTATTAAAGAAGATGTACAACTGCCAGGAAAGGTAAAGCTGTAAAGGAAGGAAAATATTCGTTTCTGTTTTGATTGCAGTAATTATAGGACTCCTATCTTTTCCTTCTACTGCTGATCAACTTTCAATTAACTTTTCATTAGACTTAAGAAGTTCCTAAGCCAAGAACAGTTGGAAGGAGATCCTGGGGGAAAAAATTACATWTGCTTGGTCTTTTCATATGCACCTYCCATGATATCATAACAGACCATTGTCAGGAGATCAGAAGTGAATTTCTGAACCTGACCTTACAGTGACTTGGGGAGTGCAATGGAACATTTTGCCTATTTTTCTGAGGTTGAGCCAGGGCACAAAGAGGATGGAGAATGTGAAGTATATGGGACAGGGCTTTAGAGACCCCACCTCTGTYGGTGTCTGTGAGGTACCTGCTGTTCACATTGCTGTCACCAGGTGCATTAAACTACCTGCCTTGGTGAGGCACTTGAGAGCTGAGATGCACAAACAGGGTTCAAGGCTGTTCATTACCCTGACTCAGGAAGCATTCAGAGTGTGAAAATTACTTCTTCTGATCACAGAGTTGCCACAACATCTAACTCCAGCACATGATGAGCATGCCACTGCATGGGACAGTCCCTCCAACTCCCTGGAGGCATCAAAATCAGGAACTGGGTAGGTGCCCTGGAGCCTTCTGTCTCTGAAAAGTCCTGATCTGGTAGCTGTGGACAGGTCTCACCTGCCASCACCAGGAAGCACTGCAGGCTCACCCAGGTTACGGCTGACAAGGAAGGACAGGAACTAAGTGYTGTGTGTCATTATTTCCAGCCTATCACTATGATCATCCATGTAGAAGACAAAAGACCCAGTCCTTGATTCTTCTGTGCCTCAGGGAACACGAACCTTGCCCCAGATGGCACTAATCCAGATTTCTGCTGGCCCTTGATGCAGAGAGGAACCTGAGACTTGTGAAGCTGGTGGAAAAATGAGCAAGAGGAGACTGTTGCTGGCAGGTGAGGACATCTCCAGAGGTTCTCATGTTCTCTGGGCTACAGGCTCCTYGGGCACTGTGCCCACCAACAGCAGGATCAAGGACTTCAGAACCCAGGTCTCCCCTTTTTACAGAATGCTGCCTGTGTCCTGGGTTTCTTTTCTCTCTCTCTCTAGCCCTCAAATTTTGTCCTTGTGATTACATAGGGACTCAAATCTACAGAAGTCCTATGGCAGGCTGCYTCCTAATTTAATGGACTAAACTTAAAGGATGAAGTGCCCTTTCCTGTCACTTGGAGAAGCACATTCAAACCACTGTAGTCTGTTGAGGCCCTGGTGCACAGATACATATGCTCACAGTACATATGCTTGAATCTTTCTCTGACTGTCAAAATAAGCAGGTCTGACCCAGGAGAGGGGCCCACACTCAGCAGTGAGTTAAGCTGCTCCCTGGCCCTCACTGCTTCCTTCACAGAGGCTTCTGCAATTCAGCTCAGCTTTTGYAGCACGGATGTTACAAATACCATTGGGAGCCAGCTGGGCTCCCTGTYCTTCATTCAGGAGGGGATGACATCTCAGTGCAGCCCAAACTGCTCTTCAAAAGCACTTCCTTCTCTTAGAACGTGTAGAGAATCCACATGGCCAGTGTAGGTATTTGAGTTACATTACCTTGACCAGTTTCTAGGTGTTTAGGAGCTGTAAAAGCTGTTAGAAGTAGTCTGAATTCTGCCCTCAAGAAGAAGAATTTCCACAAAATATACCTTGACTAACAAAAGGTACTGCAGTCACTTCAGACACTTTTAGCTGTGTGGCCATGCACTCT
>NW_026623294.1:895753-917202 GCF_030028575.1 Malurus melanocephalus | reverse complement strand
GAAGAAGTGAAAATGGCTGCTGTAGCCACTAACCTCAATTGAACCTMTTGTAAAAGAGGCTCTTGAATCAGTATTTTTTTCTGTCCATCAGTTTGGAGGCACTGCTTATGCATTTTTTTTATCCCAACCACTTCCTGCATCCAGCAGGAAGATGCTGTCATTGTCACCTGCAGCAGATGCAGGAGTCACGCTCCTGSTTCCACGTTGCTGGTGACTGTGGCAATACTGGTTCAGAGCCAGAGCCCAACAAATTGAAGCTCTGGTCTGACACACTCACGCTCCCTGTCTCCAGTGTCTCCCTAGCAGTATTCCACGGTGCCAAGTCCTAGTTGGCTCAAGCTAGTTCTTTCTCATTTAAGGCTTCATTGGGTTTTTTGAGCTGTGTCAGCTTCAATTAATCACAATGAAACTAGATATGCAGCACATTAAATGAGAAACTGACAGGGGTGTGTGATTTTCTTTTCCAGCCATGCTGTGCTTTCAGGGGCATTCACAGCTAGAAGGGCTGTACTTGGATCGCTGAAGGGGCTACCCAGCCTTAGATGGCTTTTTGAGTTTGCCCCTTGGGTTTAAACAAAGCAGTTGAGTGTTTTTCTTCTTATACCTTGCAGTGACATCCTACTTTCCTGCCTCTCAGGAGAGAAGATGCTTCTGGGGCTGGGCAGAGCTCCTGCCATGGGGTGCTTGTGYGCATAGCAAGCTGCAGTGGTAGCTCCCTTGAATCCACCTCAAAAGTATTTCCTTGCCTTCCCTGCTCCTCTTGCAGAGGAGGCTGACGGTGSGTGCTGCAGAGACAGGGAGGAGCAKCCAGCAAGGCCAGTCCCRGAGCCAGGACTTGTGTGGAGGGATGAAGACCTCAAATCCTCATCACCTGCCCCAGCCCTGGAGTTAGTCGCTGTCTYACAGCTTCGACAGCAGGGGCCAGAAAGCTGCTGATCAGCAACCTGCAACCCTCAGGCAGTTTCTCCCACTCTCCCAGCCTTATTTATTCAAGAGCCTCCTTAGTGCTGCCAGCTGAGGATTACGGCCTTGCTCTCTCCTCCAGGCTGCTTGTGCAACCTCGATGCCTCTGCTGCCAGGCACTGTGCAGCCTCCTGGTCATAACCTGCACAGCAGCAGCATTTTCTCCCTCGGAAAGAGAGGAGGCCAGTGAGAAGGAAAAAGTGTCCTACACCTTTAAGACTAGCACATTTACTCCAGAGGATAAAACTAGAGGGGAAGATGCTGCTCTGAATATCTTGTGCTGGGCAGGGATCCAGTTTTTTGCTCCTTCCTATATTAGGGACTCATATTATGGATGGTGGGGTGGACTGGGGCAGGAATGTACCTACACAACCACTTCCATTTAACCCCCAGCAGAACTCCAAGCCTGCTGCCTGTAGATTTAGTAAAATTTTCTATTTGAATTAATACTTTTAAGTCCTGGGTACATGTCATATTCAGCAGAGAGCTCATCACATTACTCTCCCCTGCCCTGAGATCTCTGCTCGTCCTCTGCCATCCCTGGGCAGGGACACAGGCAGATTTTGGCTTAAGTTGCTGACATCAGTGTCAAAGTTCCCCTCAGTTTTTGTAGGGCACACAGAGGACTTCAATCTTTGTTGTCATGTGGGCTGTGAAGTATCACTCACATCTCTGACACTGCGAAGGCAGTAAATAAAACCAACCAACACCCACTGCTTGTCTGGGCTGTTGGCATGGCAGGATGACGGTCTGTGTGCCTAAAGAAGCTGAGCAGAAGGCTCAGGCAAAACCCTCTGGGAAGTCAAAATGAATTATAGGGCTTTTCGATCTCCTGCTCAGAGATTATTAGTCTTTTAACAGCAGCAGAATTACACTGAGCAGCTCACACATTTCTATCTTTTCCTAGTCCAGCTTCTAAACTCCCCCAGGAAATAATAAAAAGAAAGATGAGACTAAGGGGGCTCAGCTGACTGTCCAGCAYAGGAGGAAGCCCAGCATTTTACCCAGCTCCCAGATGTACAGCTTGGAGAGCCAGACAAACTAGACGCACTTGTGTCTTCCACTACCTCCATCTACCACATGGTTAAGTCTTGGCAGACTTTTTTYCCCCCTTGTTTCCTTTTCTAGAATAGTAGGTAAAATAAATAGTCTGGAGCTTTTTCTAAGCATTCAGGTAAATCCTTCCTCTGCCTAATCAAACAGGCATTTTGGAGCCTCTGGTAATGCCCTTGGAACCACACTAAACCCTGGAATTAGAACCAATGCTGCACTGGTATTTTCAAGCAGTTTGCACTAGACTGGCTATGGCTCTGCAGGTGGCAGGAATTTTTCCCACTGCTGGAACAGAAAACTGAAAATTTTCCATAAACCAGGCACAGCTAGAAATAAATCTGAATACAAATACTGGGGAATCCTGGTTTCTTGGAAGTCAAGGGAAACCTGTCATTAACTTAATTTCACTACTGTGACTCAGCTGATAAGTTTCTTTCCAAATGATGTTTTCAGATCTTTTATTAGGGATGCTTTTAGAGGAGGGAGAGAAAGGGAGTGAAAAATTTCACATGTAAACTCTGTGTCTGCTTTTTTTTTTTGTAATTTCCTATTAAGAGGAGCATGAATGGTAATGAGAATAGTGGCTGTTAGTGTTTCCACCTTTATTAYCTGTCAAAGAAGTACATAAAGATAACAACTTCAGGACCTTCTTTAGTATAAAAAAATATCTATCTTCCTGTATTTCATACACATGGTTTCCATGCATGCAGCTAACCTAAGAAACATTTCTTGAAGAAAGACAACTAAAAGTAGRAAAAGAGAAGAGTATGTGGAAGTTTGTCTGACAATTTATCTCATAACAAAACATTTCATTCCATTTGAACAAATATAGTCATGTTTAAAGAAAAGGAGAAAGAAATTATCTCCTGCCAGCTATTTCCAGTAACTATAAAAGTCAGTAGTTTGATTGAGCTGCCTTACTCAGTAAGGCACCAAACCAGAGGGAGTCAAAGAATAAAAGGAGATATTAATTCAAGCGTTCATTCGTAATTTAACTGCCTGTGAAATGTTCCCTTTACCAAATGGAAATGAGGTCGCTTGGCCCATAAACCATCCTTTCACAGTCTTGCAGGGTTCACTTCAGAARCCTTGATAAAAACATACACAAAATACAATTTTCAAGTGTAGATGGAAATCCCCAATGTACTTGATCTGACAGCTATTGCATTACAAAACAGAATTACAATTTTAAAGCCTTGGGCACTGGCAGGCCTCTGATGTCGGCTATATAAAACCACACTGACAGACAGTCATTACCAAGGTTAATCTCTGAGAATTAGGACAAGGCAGTCAGTTTTAATATGTCAGAATCAGCTAGCAGCCCATCTGTATCTACTGTGGTCCTTACTTTCTTAAATCCAGTTATATAAAAAGATTTTTAGTCGGAAGTTGTAGGTGGTTTTTCAGTGAAGACACAATAAAGTAGCAATCACTCCTTATCATTAATTCAGTGTATACTCTCAAGGTATATTTGCATTAAAGACCTCTGGAAAAAAGCATCTGTTAAATGATACCCAGCAGCTCTGACACAACGAAGGACAATTATTTCTCTCATGTGTGGGGCTATTGTTTCTCCTACTGATATTTTTATTCACTTCAATAGGAAYGAGGAAAGAACTTAGAGCCTTTAGCTGTGGATGGGGGGGGATTCTGAGCAGAAAGACACCAGTGTGATTAGCAATAGGCCTRTTTCAAACTACTATGAGAAGTGTTGAATGTAACCATCTTGTGAGAAGGGATGAAAATAAGCAGACACTTTTACCAAAATCACGTTGAGGGAAATCTCTAGTAGATGTGAATTCAACAGTTAAATCAACAATCATCACCAAATAAGTTAAAGTTATAGAACAAGGAAACATTTGCAAAGGACAGGAGGTTTTGCAGGAGACATAGACGGCCTATGCTACCCTTCCCTGAAACTCTATTGAAGATTTTCTACTATGCCTTTCAGTGAGAGATGGAACTGCCCTGTGCTACTGCTAACATGCCTGTAACTATACAGTTGATATTTATACTTGCATCTTTCAGAGCAGTTTTGTGCAAGTCCTGCCACACGCACATGGTGGGTATRTAAATATATCTGACATGAGTGAACACAGTCAGCTGTGTGAACACGAACAGCGGCGTGGGCTCTTGTGCGTGTCAGACACTCTGGGACACGGTGCTGGGAGGTGCAGACTCCATATCTCCCTCTGTCCTGTAAATTCCCCTGAGGCTTTCAGCACCAYGCTCAGGGATACATCTCCCTGTCAAGGGCTGGCTCTGCCCCTGCAAATCCAGGACACAGCAGAACAGATGGATTGATTACTAACAGGTAAGGTTATTTCTAGGAAACAAGTTTGAACTGCATCCTGACACCCTTCACAATGAAAATGCATCCATAAAATAGAAAGGTGAAGCAATAATTAAAAGGACGGGAATTATTGAAATGATAGGACAGTTACATATTACAGAAATGCTGGAGCAATTAGTGCTAGTAATTATGGCATTTGTACTTACTGGCATCATCCATAAATTCAAATTCACTCCCTAATTCAGCACTAGTCAGGTGGTACTGGTCAGGATCAGTCAGGGCGCTCAGCAGAATCAGCAAGACCACCGAATTTATAATCTGCAGAGAGGAAAAAGGGAAAATGATCAGAAAGTAATCAGTGAAAAACCTCGGGRCAGCACATACTCACCACATTTCACAGCAACTGTGACAGAGACTGTTTTCCAACTGTACAACAGTAGCATTTAACTAACATTGCAATTAATTTCTGTAAGTTGGTGTAAACAGGACTTACTTCTTCCCTAAGTGGCAGCATGAAAATGAAACAAAATGTAGACTACCTCTTTTCATTCTGACTATTCCACACCAGAAAAGTTCACTGCTCTTTCAGATTATAAAACATGTTAGTACATCCACCAGTCATTTTGAGATTATTACAAATGGATTCTGTAATCAAGGACGAACAGCATGGCAGAACTAGAACTGGGCACAGGCCCTGTGAAATTACTAGATGATCAGAGAGGAGCTCRGTTTCTGGAAAAGGCTGTGAGGCTGTGAATGAGGAGCTGGGCCACATGAGCTGCGAAATGAGGAGGCCTGGGGGGATGRGAGGAGGTGGCAATATGAGCCCAGCATCTGATGCTCACATTTCTGCTCATATGGCACAGAGGGACATTCACATTCCACCAAGGCCTCGGCTATGAAATGCAGTAAGTGAATTAAATGCCAAGAATATAGTATCGAGTGATTCAGTAGAAGCAGATTGTCAAGTATCAGCTATGAGCGGATTGGAGAGGTAGCCAAGAGCTGTATTTTAAAACAAATCTGAACAAAATGCTCATATCCCTTTGAAGTGAAGAGAGCTAATTGCAGAAAAGAAGATTGCTCAGCATGAAATAATGCAGCCAGGCTAAAAGCTTATTCTACAGAACTGGGAAGACAACTGATGAACAAGAAAAGGGGAAGAAGAAAGCTGAAAACAGTGTGCTTGGAAAGATGGATTTTTATTGCTTTGGTTCTCACTTTAAAGTCATTCTAATCTGATCACAGGTTAGGAACAGCAACAASAGGGTGTAGAAACACTGATTATTTCAAGACATAACCGGCTAGAAAATTTCTCAGGTAAGATAAATGCTACTTGATAGGCAAATCCCATCAAGTTTAGCTGATAGCAGATCTGTTAGCAATCTGAAAACTGCTGAGAATAGACTGAGTTTAGAAGACAAGGAAAGAGAAAGCACAATATGCTTCCATTCAAAGCAGAAAGGTCACATAATGAATTTCTAGCTAGACTGTGAGAATTAAGAACAAAATAAGAACAGATACTCAGCAGTCTCCGTATTAGCACTTCAAATTTGTAGGGTCACAAGTTAACAATGTACCATGCGCTTGTCAAGGACAAACTGTCATTTATCTTATTTTCCTTCTCTGACAGACTAAAAGGCCTTATGGACAGGGCAGAAACAGTAGATACCATCTCTGCATCTTAGCACAGCTTCTGACATTATGAGATTCTCAAAATGAGCAAGAAAAACCTGGTTTGGTTGAAAGTGCAGGAAGGTGAATGAAATGCACTGCCAGCTGGATGGCTGTACTGAATAACAGTTTGGATTTAAAGATTCACAGCCAGCACAGAAGACTAGACTACCGATTAGGGTTTTACAGGATCGCTGAGAGACTTCTTATTTCAATTCACTTGTGACTTCTACTTTTCTCTRATTAGCAGGCCATGCCAAGTTGTATGCACTTTGGGAGATAAGATTAAAATTATTTTGACTAACTAGAGCAGAATTCAGACAGCAGAGCACAATTTAGCACCAAAAAGCATAGAGAATCACATTTGTGAAGAACTTCAGAAGAACACGAGGTAAAGTAACTGACTAAGTGACAACTGCTCAGAAAGGAGTCTGGGTATGACAGTGAATTAACTGAACATGTCTCAGTGAAATCCCATAAGCTCATCTTTGTGGCCACATGGTAGTGGGCAGTACTGCAGAAACCTGGTATTTGATGCATAAAACATCTTCCCACTTGCTCTCAATGGGCTTCCGCAGAAAGGATTCAAAGTCCTTCCAGAATGTAAAGGAAAAACCCTGGGGAGGGTCCTGCATCAGGCAAGAGGGCAATCAGACATATGGAATGTAGGACAGAGGGACAAACGGATTGCTTAGCAAGGAAAAGGCAGAGGGAGGTGCTCTCAGTCTTTTACATGCAGAAAGGCGGGGAAAAGAACAAAACAGACCTTCCTCCAGATCCACTGGGCAAACTGATCTCAATTACAGTAAAAGAAAATTTAAGCCAGACAGAATGCTAAACAATAAGAAACAGAGATTGTCTGGTGGGGGGTTGAARATCTTCATTACTGCCTTTTTACATAGCACAGTTAAATATCTTTGTGTTGGGAATGCTGTAGAATGGTCTTGTCTTGGCTTTCTTATGGCTTTGAAGACATCAGATGACTGTCATTTAATAAATCCTACTGGATTTTAACATTACGTATAACTATATCACTATCTAGTTCTTGTTTTATAGCCCTTTGTGGAAAGCTGGAGGACATAAGCCAGTAATACTTCACCTAAGAAGAGTATTCAAAATAACCAAGCAATCAGAAACCATAAAAGTACAGAGTGTTGCTATTTTAAAGACTTTTTTTTTTTTTTTTTAATATACAGATATAGCCAGGAAAGTTCATAAAATACTGACTTATGCACTCTACTTTCTCCTTACGGATATGTCCTGATTCAGGTTATGTGTYTGTCAGCATTGCCTTAAATTCAAGTCTAAGACATAGATTGTGCTTGCCTGATCTGAAGTCTGCTGCAGTCAGTAGGAATCTCTCTAATGCTCTTTAGTGCATCACTTTTCTATCAGGTTGTTCTCTTGAGATCCTTGTAATCATCTGAGCACTTTCCAGCTGTGCTGTCAGCAATGCAAGTGAAATKCACCACGTGTTTGTTTGCTCCCTCTTTCTCACAGAAATATGTGCACTGTTGGGTTGTATTGTGTTCATCAGGGCTTTCCTTTTGTTTTGAAAGTGATGTTACTGTTGAATTTTGAAAAATGCTTTAGTGCATAAATTCAGTGTGTCTAAAAACTTACTGATGTAATGTTTTCCAAGGACACACARTCAAGGACAAGAGCATAAATAATTATTCCCTGTTGGTATATGCAGTTTGTATGAGAGTTGAAACTTCCATTCTAGGAAAGCAAAAGGAGATTACTGTGCTCTCTTGATAGGACCAAAATTTCCTTCAAGACGTTTTACATTACTTCAGCAACACATAGTGTAACAACCAATTATCAATGCTTTAAAAGCATTTTAATTATGCAAAGTTTCAGTAAGCAGCTAAGCCCTATACTTCCCAATGAGAAACTCTGTCCTCCTTTTACAGATGGAGAAACTGAAGCATGTCCATGATGGTACAGCAGTGGTGTTGTAGCAGGACACTCCCCCTGGAACGGGGTAAAATAACTTGAACAGTGCCCTATCTGCAAAGCTATCATTGGTAAATGAAGCAGGGGGATTCATGCTGCCTTTGGTGCTGAATAATGCTGAAGCCAATCTGACACAATCCCAAAGTTAAATATTCTGATTGTGAGATGTAAATGTGGTAGACCTGGTAAAACACGCAGATAAAAGAACAAACAAGTGACACTACTGATAATCTAAAGCTGCTGCGGTGACACAGCTGGCCTGGAGACACAATGGCTGACAGTCAATCACCCATTCCAAATTTTAACAGCAGGGTCTTCTACCCCTTCTTGGAGCGCCTGTGTGGAGATTTCTCCCTTGAGTGAGGATGCCCCTCAAGATCGAATGAAAGAAACTGGGCCACAGTCACTGATACGGGTAACATTAATCAGTTAATAACAATTTAACATCAATTAATAATGTTTTTGCCAGCTTTAACACAATTGCTTCAGTATTGCTTCATGGTACGTTATAATAGTTATTACAGTTTCCATACTGTGTAGTAAGTCTGATTAAGATAGTTTTGTCTAATGATTAAAATTAAAAAATCATGTATATTTATTTAAATACATCTGATTTGCTGTCCTTTATCCTGTGGGACAAAGTTGTATAAAGGTTCAATTATACAAGTATAATCCTTTAGCCATAAAGTGTTTGCAAAGTCTGGGGCTAAGACTGGACCCAGCCACACCCAGACTGTGGCAGGTGTTCAGTAAGAATTAAATGCAAAACTCTGCACTATCAAGTCAGAACTGTGACTACTGGGTCCTGCAGCTGATAGCAGGCACAGGGCTACCCCGGGCTCAGGAGAGGAGCTCCAGGGACACTAAAAAGCCTTAMAGGACCTGCAGAGCCCCACCCTGGGCCTCTCCACACCCATACCCACAACCCAGGACCCCATCCGGGTCAGCCTGGGGTCATCAGTCTCTGTCCCAGTGGTACAACATGATGCCAATCTCCAGCCATGCTTCTAGGGCAGACCCTCTAAGTGCATGTTGCAGCTTCTCTCCAGTTGTGTCCCTGGTCCCAACCCTCTTTGCATCTGGTTGACCCCCCTGGTTTATCTCCTGACCTGCTGGGGCCATTGGTCAACCCCATGAGCAGCCCCAGTTCTGTTCCTGGGCTCAGGCCCTGCAAGACGGTGTTCTGAATGCCCTAAAAACAGACTGGACAAAGATCCAACAGAAAGTCCTAGAAATGCCCAACTGTCCTCYTATTCTAATATAAAAACAAAATAATGATTTTCAAAAATAGCAAAATCTTACTTCTTTGGTAGCCAGATGGAATAAATCCATTTTTAATCAATGTAGGGGAGGAAAATAACTGGTTTATAGAGACTACAGAATGTATGAAGCCAAGAGGAAAGAGGAAATATTATGGAAGAGTCCAGATATTGGAGCAGTAACTRGATTTCCTGCTGTGAACTTACCAAATATGATTTCAGATTTGAGTAGGAGATTCTTAAATGGCAACAACTGTGTGGGGGAAGGTACACAGGCATGAGCAAGAGAGACAGCAGGTGACGAGACTGGGACTGGCACTGCTGACCACGGGTGCTACTTCCACCCGCCCTGGGATAAAGAACSAGCAGCTCATGCACAATGGGAGGCATTTCCAATGGAGACAACATCCTTTGTTTAGGATGCAAGGATGTAACCTCATGTCACAGGCAGCACCCAGCAGTTAGAAACTGCATAATGTACGAAAATTTCAGACCTCTATCATCAACGAGTCACCTTTATTCCATGTAATTTGCTCCAGAGGTCAGCAGCGAACTGTGGTTACCCATGGGGATAAAATGCAGGGGAGAGATGTCAGAAACCTCTGCAGCAACAGGTGAACAGAAAATGAATACCACTGTTATTTCAGACATTTTGTCAAAGCGCAGCTGCATAGTATCTATCCCTGCTTATCTAAAATAAAATTAGTTCCAGTATCTCCTAAGAGCATGGCATTAACACTGATTTACTGATGATTCCTAACTCAAGCAGAGAAATTCTCTCGCCAGCAACTTACATAAATGTCTGTAAACACTCAAAGAATTGCCAGAAGTTATAATGGCTTAATTTTAGCCTTCTYTCAGCTTACAGTCAAGAGTCAAAATAAAATAGCTTTGGTTAAGAYGTTAAGAAGAGGAAATATTAACCTCACTCTAAACCAATACACTGCGTTAAAAATACAGTGATGTTTCTATTGAYGTCTACACGGTCTTCTCTACAAATATTCTACTACGGTTCTCCCAAGACTTTCTAATGCAGTGAAGGGAGATATCTATACTTACAGGAAAAAGGAACAACCCCCCACCCCAGCTTTATTTCTGTTGGGGGTCCAATTTATAACTGAATCCATGCATGTAGGGGTCTGAGTGCTGTGCTGTGAAAGATGTTCACACAGTTTTAATTCTGTGACTGTTTTCAGCTTCASTAAACTCAAGAGAGTTCCACTTAAGCACATTCCTTAAATGTCAGTATTAGTGGAGAACTAACTCTCTGCCCGTTCCCCATTTTACAGTTCAAGAGAGCTGGTTTCATGACACTGAGAAGCCAAGTAATATGTAGGAACTGGCACACGCAGTTCTAGCATATTTTTAATGTCCCACAGAACTGGCATATTATCAATAAAGGTTTTAAGTTGAGTGCTGGAAGAGCAGGCAAGCAGAACACGGAAAAGCAAGAAACAAGATGTCCCCTCTGTGTACCCAAGTTTCTGGACAAGTCTCACAGCAATGATTCAATCACTTTCCCTCTCAGGGCAGAGGAGCTACATCTGAGCACACCACAGCCACCCRCTTGAACTCCAGGAATGGAGGAGCAGGAGAACCCTGGCTGTTAGAGCAGACACCTCTCTCTTTTTTCTGCTGCATCAGCCTTYTGCAATGAAAATGTTTCCAGGGCTTGGGGATAAGCTGCAGATATGTTAATGATGCACAATTTAATGAGTGGACCAAGGTAGAAAACTCTCGACACACTAAATTATCAACAAAACAGCCTGAAGGGAAACAGAAAGAGGGACACTCGAACCTAGGTTAGAAGGGAATCCTYCACTAATTTGACCAGTGAAACTCACTATCAGACATTTTAACTGAAGCCAAAACAGAAAAGGATGAACTATTTTTTCAGGAAATTCAAGCATTTAGTCATGTTATAAAAGACCGTGAAAACAAAATACAACACTTCCTGCTTCAGGTGATTGCCCAACCCTAAAATAATAGGAGAATGAAAGAAAATGTTGTCCCTGCACAAGTTATTCTTTTTCCCTGGGTGGTTTCTCAAAGCCTGGTACTGGCTGCTATCTGAAATACTTTACTGGAATAAGGAGAGCATTGGTCAGGTCAGAAGTAGCAATTAGGTTTTTGTATTCTTTAATTTGCAGAAGGCAGGGTTGAGTCTGCTGTTTTTCCATATTACTCATGAGAAGTCAAAGAATCATCCAGGCAGGCTCAGCCTAGCACATTACAAAGTCCATATTATGGAGAGCATATAATAGAAAGCTGCATAAAATATTTCAATCAGACTTTATATATAATTTCAACTTTGATTGCTATGACACTAAAGACTGAACTTTAAAGACTATGCTGATTAAATTGATAAAGGAAGTCCAGAATAATTTATCAGCACTCATGGACAGATTGTGCAATATGCACATGAGACGTTTCTGCCTCCCTAGAAAGAGAGTTTAATTTGCTATATACTTGTGAGAGAGAAATGTTGTGGTTCATGGCTTAAACACTGTCACGAAGATCTTTTTGCTCAGTATGGACAAAACTGCATAAAGAAGCTGCAACCRCCAAAGCCCTCCCCTCCCTGAATATTCSTCCCGAGGGCAACTTCAACTGTGAGTTAAGCCACTTAAGGGAGCTTGAGATAAGATAAAGGTGACACTATTGTTCAATCCTCTCAAGTCTAGGAAAAAGCAAACAAGGCTGAGGGAGAAGAATGCATCCATAAGAAAGCCAAATCCAACAGCTATCCTGAAAATCAGCTCTGGCTGGGTTTGGGGTGGGGGAGGACACAGCCCCCAGGCTCATCTGTTGAGGGCAGGTTTGCACAGACTTTCCCCCAGCCAAGGGGGGAGGAGGAGAGTTTAGGGTGTGCAGCATAACCTCAGGTCAGAGACAGTGAACACCCATCCTCCCTTATACAAACTGGCTCAGCTGTAAAATCCCCCCACCCCGCGAAGGCCACATCCATGGACATTCACGAGGAGCAGCTGAGGAGGTGTCAGAATCCATCAGACTCCCAAAGCCTCTCCACACTCATTCCTGAGGCTCTACATCACAAGACTCTACGTGATGCAACAAACCCAGACTCTGGTGCAGGAGACTGTCCCTTGCTGCAGGGGCTGTACATGGGCATTCCCACTGGCCCGACTCATCCCTTGAACTCTGTGTTTTGTGGGACCTTCACCACYAAGAAGACCAAAAGAACAGGATCAGTGGGAGACCATCCGAATCCATGGAGTGGTGATATTCGCTACTTAATCTGTCTCTCTGTCACTCTCTCCTTCCCTCTCCCTTTTTCTATTTGTTTTACCTCTCATTTGACGCTAAATAAAATGCATATTATTGACATTGGCAGATGGTCTTGTTTGCACCTTAATTCGGGCAGAGGCATCTCTTTCATAATTTTAATAACTGGATCATAACATTATTTAATCTTAGTCCTTTCCTGGTTTAAGGAAATTTGCTATTTGTATGGAAATATATCAGTGGAGTCTTTGTTACTTTTCCATCATATKTGAAGGAAGTTTAACCCATACCTAAGCAATGTCCTGAAAATGATTGCTGAGTTCTTCTGCCCAGCAAGACCTCTGGGGAAATATAATCACATATACCCATGCTCAAACTATATCACTACCAGATCAACTCACAAAGTTCAACTCCTGAAGTTCATCTTGGTTCATGATACAGTGGAGAGCTAGCAAAGATTGGTATACAATAAAACTTTATTAGACAAATGGTTGTTCAACTGGTCAATTGGGATTTGTTTGGTTTCTGCATTTGCCCTTGACTTCCAAAAATGCATATTTGAGCCTTGCAGGTGACTGTGAAAGCTTGAGGGCAGAAGTGCTGAAGTGTGACTGTGATGTGAGCTGTGGCAGCTCCCACAGATCCAGCCTTTTGTGCGGACAGAGGATGGACCAGGCAATATTGCCATAGCTGATTACCTGGGCTGGACTGCCCAGCTCCCCACTGGCCCTGGCCAGCAGATTGTTTGCCTTACCCGCAGCAGCTCACAGCACTGTCCGTGCTCAGAGTCCCCTCCAGCCTCCTTGAACATGTGTCACCTGGAGAGAGGACTGGGCTCCAGCTCTTGAGAGCAAGCCACGTATGACCACTTAATTTAAAAAAMACAACCAAACAAAAACCAACACCAAGACACACCAAATCATGGATTCATTATTCTTATGCAGCCGCCACAGGCAGTGTCCACAGAAGCCATCCACGTGACTGCACCCCCCAGGCACTSTGCAACCCAAGGCAGGGATTTAGTTATGCAAGGGAGCGGAAGGATGGTACAGTACAGACAATTACTGAAATAGTAAAGAACACCATCACATGTATCCTGTCTGGTCACAACTGTTTCACTGTTGGGAAATGCATCTCTCCAAGGTGAAAATCTCCCACAAACCTGTGTTTCTGCCAAAAGCATTTGTCCTGTCTGTTTTAAGTAGCTTAATATATCTCTGGATAGAACAAGACCTTGCTCAGCACATGCCAGCAACAAAATGAAAAGCAGGCACAGCACTCTCAAAACCTCTTTCAAGGCTGAGTACCAGGATGACAGTGGCTAGAGCTGACTGCAGACACCTGAACAAGAGCTGACCCACAAGAGGTCCAGGAACAGTGTACAAGGCTCAAGTCCATACTTACTCCCGGCAGATTCATCCCACATCGACCACCAGCACTCTCTCACACCTTTAGACATAAGTGTGGGGTTTTTGTTTCTTATTCTGCTGTTTTGAGATCTGGGGCTTTAAACCTCCAGCCCTGCTGGAGAATAGCACAGAGAGTGCCCTGCACATTTTCAAGCCTTGGCCACTTTAAACTTCCAGAGTTTTACAGTCAAAGCATAAGCCTCACAATGAAACAAGAGAAAAAGAAAGCAATCAAGGAAATTAATTCCTGGCTATTTTGCAACATCCGTCCCATATGTCCAAGAATATATAAGACTAATTGCATTTTCACTGACGTCAGTCTAATCAACRATCAGTTTAGGAAGCTTAATGTGCTCTTCTTTGGCTCACTAGGAGATACACATTAACCTTCAACAGAACTTCCAAACACATTTCACTTGATTAATATAATACCTTCTCTCCTTTCTATAAATATATTCATGATTTTTTTGTATAAAAATCCAAATGTAATTATAGCATACTGAACTCTTAGTGGGATTTTTCCTTCAACAAGCATTTATGTAAACTTTGCTCCTCTTACAACCAACYATCTGTTTCCTCACTGGAGGGAATTGAAGGCCTTAGTAAGAAAAAAAGGGTGTTTTATAAAGGTTTGCAATTTCTGAATTGATAATTGTATTGATTAGATGAGACAACCATGTCATTATTGAGACAACTAATGCAGATTATCAGCTGTCATCACATTGATTGCACACTGTGAAATATCCTACTATGATATTTGGGGATATGAGAAAAACTGCCTATATTAGGGTATTAGAGCTTAAAGACATTTTCATAAACCCTTGTGTTGTGTTACATGCTAATAAACAGTTCAGTAAGTGCAAGGGCTGCCCAAAACACATAAGAAATTTTATCCCTCCAATGACTTAAAAAGTTTTTGCAAGAAAAATATTTTTAATCAACATACTGATGTATKACAGAGTCTGGGGAAAACTAATAAAATGCTGCTTCTACTTCTCTCTGCAACACAGGAAACACACAAACCCAGCTATTTTCACTCAGAACAGAAAGCACAGATAACTCGGGATGTGGTGTACCAATGAACCCATCCTTTGTTCAGATAACCTTTCTGGCCTGTTCAGGGATGGATTCTGCCACACTGAAATGAGTGATTAGGACTTTTGAAAGCTATCTTATTAATTGTGCAATTTAAATTCCTCTCATATGTTCCTTTTGTAATTTAACTGAACAGGACCTGAAATGTGAATCAGAGAAAAGAAGTGGCATAAAGTCCTGCACTACAGAACCAACCTGGGCTTGCACATAGCAGGGAAGAGTTCTTTGAGGAGTTTTGATGCCATTCTTGAACTACTATATTATCTAACATATATCTCTAGAAAAGCTATGAACTACTAGCTATGAACTGCTATATTATTTAACATATATCTCTAGAAAAGTTACAATCAGAATGTGGTTATTGAGAAGGTTCTTCAGGTAAGATCATTTTGTTCATGCTAATGATCATTATTGTTCTGTATTTTTGCTATGACACACCTAAAATGCAAAAATCTGCTTTGAGTTTCTTAAGAAAATACCACACAGGGTCTTTGACCCTGCATTTGAGTGCAGAAACAGTCATTTTTTTCCCCCCAGTTTTGAAGACAGAGAAATGGATGTGATCCAGTCCAAGAGCATCCACCCTGAAACTCTTCTGACTCCAGTCTCAGTTAGATATTCAACATGTACATCCATCATTAGGCAAGCCTTTCAAAGTAAGACTCAAAGTTTTCTTTATACATAATGAATTCCAAGCTTTCTCTCCACTCTCCTCAAMAGCAAGCACATGCACAGGAAGAGTCTAATTGGGAGTGCTACTGCAYTTTTTCTATGATCTTGTCCTTCATCTTATGAAGGGAAGTACAGACAATAGAAAAACTAATGATAATTTTGTAGCCAAGGCACTTGGGACATAAATATTGAATCAATTCAGCCATTTCTGTTAGAGGAATTGGGAGTCTCAAGTAATTTTACATTGTGACACCTTCACTTGCCAGTAGAAATTTCATGTGCGGCAGACACTACATCTCCTACCAAGGGAGGAGGAATTGGCACCACCTCGCTCTTTCCCCTGGATATAGAGCCCAGGTCTGGGTCACGGAGGGGCAAACACTTGGGAATCCACAGGAGGCCCCATTCTGCAAGACAGCTTCCCCAGTGCCACCAGTACTGGACTGTCACTAGAGGTGGTAAAGTAGTGATTATCCTGCAAGATAATCTGAGCCAACCCCCAGCTATATCACACTGGCACAGGGGAAGAGACCACCCTGGATGATACGAAGGAACTGAGCCTTCAGTGAGCTAGCTACTAGGATGGTTTATACAGATACAAAGTTGAAAATCCTTTATTTTTAGCCCACTTCATTCCATATAAAAACAAAGCAAGTCAATTTTCTAAGTAAAACACAAAACCTCATATTTGTATTCATGAAAATTCCCACAATCTGGCACTGAGATAACACATCAGGCTTTCTAGCCATGCAATTTTGCCTGTTTCACAGCTTTAGGTTTTTTTCCAGTTTTCAAAATCTACTGATTCTCACAGGTTTGAAAATAATCAAGAACTTCATCTTAGAATTTCTTTATTTTCCTGGAAAGGGCCTTTACACCCTGTTCAAGGGACCCTCATTTACAACTGGTTGCAGATATGAGTTGTCTCAGACAGCGTACAGGTTGTAGGAGTGCGAATGGAGCAGCTCGGAAGGATCCCAGTGTAGCGATATTTTGTTTACATGAGCAGTCACTGCTGATCTCTACCCCCTGCCAAGTAAGCCAAGATTACTGAAATCTTCTCACTGGTATTTAAGCACATTGCTATACATACTGTTTTGCACGAGGCTTGAAAAATAGCACAAAATAAATGTGGCCCAGTCACAAAATACATACCTTCATTTTCCTTTTGACATCAGATCAACTGCACTCTACCGATCTTGTCAGGGTGTTCAACCTTAAATCAGTGAGACTATAACAAGCTGTGCTTTTCTTTTGCTTTACCATCTAAAGTCTGCTACTAGTACATTTTCCCATCATTAAGATTCAATCCTTTTATTAAAAAAATACTGGGAATAGAGGCAGATATACATGCTATCAACAATATATTCAGAAAAATCCAGAACTGAAATACCACCACTAGCAATTCATGCTGATCTTTCCACAAATAGCAGCTCAAACATTTAAGCCACCCTGGCTAAAAGCTTTGGTTCATTCTATTTGTGTTCTTACTGCACATCCTTCAGCGAGAGCCACACAACTCGATAACTTGTGGTTATAAAAGGTTCTCAGCCTTCCATTAGATTTTATTTTTAGCCCCTCACTGTCAGGGCCACAGGGAGTGCAGAGARAGGGCAGTGGCTTCCCAGGCATGGCAATGGCTCCTGGGGTTCCCTGGGGACTGTGGGACCCTGGGGAGGAGCAGCCTGTGCCCAAGGCACTGCTGCACTGAGGCAGGTAGCATGAGGAAGTGGGCACACTGAGATCAATAATGAAAGCTCCTTCTTTTGTTGTTTATTTTTTTGAACGGATACCTTAACATTTCATCTTCTCTCCACCAAAGTCAATCASAAATAATGAGAATTCCTGTTATTCCAGATGGTGTCAGTGGATCCTCAGGGTGTACACAAACCCCACTGCCACTGCCAGGAAAGTGGAAAATCATTCCATGACACTGTCATCACATCTGATGTTGCTCCTTCTTTGTGTTTTAGACAAGGAAAGTGGAGTCCATTTCCTCAGGAAGAAGACACACTGTGTTTAAAAATGCTGTCACTGACAGGGGTGTTGTTGATCTGACTCACCAGCACTGACTGGGTCGCTTGGAAACAGCAATGCCAGCTTTCCCTGGACCCCAGCACCGGTGGGAGATCAGAACTGAAGTTGGCTCATTTCAGATTGTCTCTGCCCTGAACAGCACAGTGACAAAACTATGCTGTTGGAAGTTACTTTCTAATTACATCTTTTTTTCTTTTTTTCAATACAACATTTGTACGACTTTTGTGCCCCAAAATGTTTCTGTGTTACTACTGTGACCTCTGATTTCATGTTATAGACAAGAGTAAAGTCCATCTCAGAGAGAAAACCCCAAAAATTAATAACCAGCTGAACAAAATGGGTCCTCAGCTTTGAAATAAATATTAACCCCCTGCCAGCCATCAATGCCATTTTAATCCTCAGCATAATTTGCATTTAACATTGCAGCACCCCCTGTTAAGCTTTTCTCCCCAAGGCAGCACACTAGTTACTGAAGCGTGTGCTATTCTGCAACCCAATTAGATTTTTTTTTCCAGGAAATTTCCCCTGGCTACTCCAACCTTTACAAGTTACTTTTTACACCTCAGTACCTCAGTGCTCTGTGACAGTATGCAGACTGCATTATTATGCCATATTGCAATACCATGCAGTGGTRACTTGTATTATTCTAGATGTGATACTGATGGCTCTACCAGGAAGAAACTACTGAAACACAAGAGCTATAGAAACATCAGCATTCTGAGATCCATTATGTTCTAAACTAGAGCAAAGTCAAATATTTATTTCTCAGCTATTGATAAATATTGTAAGTGTCTGTGGCTGCTCTATCTGTGTTGGAAAAGCACAGTTCCTGCTCCTCACCTTTGTGGGAAAGCATCCTCAACAGCAGCACTCAGCTGCATCCTCAACCTGCACTCAGCTTTCCACTCTCCACTATTTGTACAACCCCAAACACCCAGTCAAAATGTTAAAACTAAAGAGCCCCCCGGTTCATTGATGGGGGGCTGAATGCTGGGAGACAGCAGTGATGTTGTGCCAGTGCTGCTCAGCAGCAGCMAAAACACCGGTGCATTATCAAYACCTTTCCAGCTCCCAAAGCACAGCACATGAGGGTTGCTATGAACCCTCAYAGCATTCATGAAAGGTGAATTCCATCTCAGCCGCTACTTTTTCCACACCTACTCAGACATGAAATTCTGCCTCCTGAAATTATACTAACTCAAAACTGGTTCAACACGTGAAAATGTTGTGTTAAAAGTCTGCYAAAACTTTTAAGCTGCAGTTATTTCCTCCTTCAGATGCCTCTATTACTGGATCATTGTATTCACGGTCACAGAATTAATAAAACTTACACATCACAGATAGTGAGAAACAAAGAAGCAACAAGAAAACTATTCATTCTCTAGGTTGATGTTTTTCCTCAATTAATTTCCTGTAAATAATAATGGCAAAGAGTGTACAGAATACATGTTGGTGTGGCCAAAAATCAGAAGGGTTTTTGTTTGAACTTGGAGGTAATGCTTATAGCTCACGTGTGGTTTGGAGTAATGCAATAATCCCAAATSCACGCAGAGAAAAAAAATGCCACCAGGACATCTACTTTTATGTAGACCCTCAACAGCACTTGGTACCAACTTATTATTGTTATTCTGAGCCAAAAATGAGTCTTTTTGTTTGTGACTTTGTCAACCAGACCTTTCAACCAAGGCGATTCATTCAAGGAGCTYCTTCTTCCTTACTTATAATTTCCTAACATAATCAGTTAACAAAAAGGTTTAGCATTTATTATCTACATGCATCTAAATAACTATTCTTAATGATTAAATTTAAAATTCAAACACTTGCAACAGGGAAGAAAGCACAGAAAGAAATGTGTACCATATCAGTTTGAAGTAATTTAGAAATCCACCCTGAAAAAGTTACGAAAGCAAACGAAGCAAGAGGTGTAAATCAGGAAGTACCTGCCYGTAGAAAAGGAAATTCAAAACAGACAGTTTTTGTAGTAAAATTCTATGTGAAATTCTCCCAGTGGTATATAAATATTAGTAACAGATTAGGTAACAGKCTAAAAAGCTATTAGGCTTTTCTTTGTATCCAAGCCCAGGTGATACACTTCCTTCTTCCTCAAATATCTTTAGGTCTGCTGAACAGCTAAAATATCTGTATCCCTGTCTCTGTGGAGTCAATGTGAAAAGGCTTCATTCAGCTGAAGGCAGAAAAAAATAAGCACCCGAGAAGACATGTTCAAAAGCTTTCAGGTCATATTACAATTTTCCAAAACTTCACTGCAGCCAGGCAAAGAGAGGCATCTTTTACAATTGTGTCAGTATTGTAGATACTACAGGCTGTGGATGTTGCCATTAACCATATTTTATTAAACCAGAAGCAAGAAATGGTTCAATTAATGCACAATGTCCTCAATGGTGAAATACATATTTTACAGGATACAGAACATTTTATATGATTTCTAGGACATAAATGTCAACCTAGCTTTTTTTATTACACTGGCTGAATTTACTTAATGAGCTGTCCTTCAGTGGAGGCCAGTCCTGCATTTTTCACTTCCTTCTGCAGGGAATTTCAGTAGTTAGCAAATAAGCCTGGGTCTAATCTGCTTCCGTCTGCAATCATTTGAAAAATGATGCTTGGCAAACAGCTCTGCACAGCCTTGCCATCAGAYAGACTGATTCCTCACACCAAGAGACTGAGCAGGCTGAGAAGTGCATCCACAGCACCTTTAGTTCTTTTTATKCTGCAAACTCTGCGACTATAGCAGGACCAGTTCTGGGGAAACTGCTCTTCCTACATTGCAAGAGATGGAGAAACAATTGTCAGAGAGGAACTGAGGGTTTAATGCGGCTCCTCCTCACCGAAGTCTGTCCCCGGGCCAAATAACAGGGTGCCAAACAGCCTTTGGTTACTGATGGTAACCCTAGTGCCTCCAGGGTCCATTCCTCACTCATGTCCTATAATCCTGGCAGAGGAAAGATATCTTTCTAGTACCTGGGAACGGCTGCCTGGAAGGTTTCAGCTCCCTGCCAGGCAGACCAGAACACCACTGCCCAACGATTATCTGCCACGCAGGGGACAGCAGTGACAAGAACACCCGATTGCTACACGAAGCAGCGACCAACACTATAAACCATGATTTTCTGCRCGGTGTGGCCAGGGGCCGGGCAGCCTTGCAGGAGCCAAGGCACCTGCGGGGCCCGTGTGCTGCAGCCAGCCCCCGCCTGAGACGCACCGCCCCGAAGTTTGGGGGAAAACCCTCACTCCAGGGGTCTTCGCTCATCGCATTCTCATCCCGCCAACAGCATGTTGGTTGAGACCCTGACGAGCCTGCCCGTGCAGGGTATCGCCTGCCCCGCTGCCCTGACCCCTAAACACGCACATGCTTCATGCCCCAGTTTCGGCAGAGCCGAGGCAGCAGCCGGGATGAGCGGGCGCCGGGAAGCGCGGCGCTGCCTGCGCATTACACTGCTGTGACAACGCGGCTCCCTCCCAAACCCGCCTGGGCAGCCCGGGCAGCCTGAGCCGCTGCCATCGGCATCCCCACGCACGGAGCAGCCCCTCACACTGCCCCCGCAGCCGCTGCCGAGCGCCCGGAGCGAGGGACACACTCACCAGGTACCAGACGCCGAGGATGATGGTGCCCGTGCGGACATGGCAGCACAGGCAGCAGCTGTTGGAGTAGAAACGAGCCCAGGGCGAGCTCAGCATCTCCGCAGCTCCTTGGGACTCCGCCGCTCCGCGCCTCTGTCCGCGCTGCTCCGCGGGGCGGGGCCGGGCTGAGGCAGGGCTGGGGCCGGG
>NW_026623294.1:709327-895662 GCF_030028575.1 Malurus melanocephalus | reverse complement strand
GGGCTGGGACCGCCCCTCACGGCGGGCGGGACCGAGAGCGCGGCCCGGCCCAGCCCCGGCGGGYGGAGGAGGCGCTGCGGGTCCTGCGGTCACCTGCAGCCGCAGCAGCAGCCCCTGGAGCAGCCACGCCGAAGCCCGGGAGGGTTTCAGAACGCCAAGTCCGGGGAATTGAGCGAGCCTGGCCCCGGCAGTGCCGGCACGGGCCGTGCTCCGGGGGACGCTCCCCGCCGCCCTTGGCCGCTCCCCGCTGCTGTGAATGTGCTGAGGGCGGACCCGGCCCGGCGCTTCCTTGGCAAAGCTCGTAACGCGTCTCGCAATTCTTGACTGGCAAAGCAGCGGAAATAAACTGCGTTTCTCTGTAAGGAAAGATAATATCGGACGAGGTCAAGGAATGCTTAGAATTTACCCCAAATTCTGAAGCCATGAACATTTCTTTTACAGTGCCCTCTTAATCCACTCCCAAAGTTGCTGCTATTGGAGTGGCTGGAATTTCCTCGTGTAACTAAGGTAGCATTAAGCTCATTGCCGCTACCTGATGGTGGTGGGGACACGCATCATTAGGAGGAAGAACTCAATCCTTCATAGTAAGGCACTGATGCAGATTTGAGCTAAACTTCCTACCAAACAGCTGACCTTTCATGTTTTATTATTTGAGGCTTGCATTGTCCTCTAGAGGAAATAATGAAGAAAATCCTGTCAGGAGGTCTGTATGTCTACTATGACCCTAAGCATAATTTATTTACTGCTGTCCATGTTGGCTTTCTACCAAATTCCACAATTTATCATCAAAATACAACATTGAAAAGTACTCCAATGATTCCCTATATGGTTGCTTTGGGGCTCTTCATTATTTCATACATACATCTGGAGAGAACAGGAACTTCAAGATAAAAGCTAACTTGGCACAGAGAAGCATTTCTAACTATGCTTTATCCCTACTTGTAAAGCCACTATAGTAAATTAATTTTAAAATACTTTAAGTAGGACTTTACATAACCTCTGTTCTCAGTTTGTCCTTATAAAACTTTCAGGGTGTTGGCAGGGATTTTTGTGTACAAAAAGAAAAGCCACTTAGCACTGAATTTATAATTTTGACTAGATTCTATGCATAAGCCAAATATTTTCAAGTTCATATTCAAAAATGAAACTAAAATTCTCGTAAAATTAAACATCARTATTGACAAAACAAATACTCAAGAAACCAAAGAAAAATCATAAAGTGTGGGGTCTGGAGTATCTCACTGGTAACCTTGGGAGACCCTGTCCTTTAGCACCAGAAAGCAGGGAAGTTAGAGATGAAACCCTTGCATGTGTGTCTTGTGGGAGGTAAGASCATCCGCTTCCTGGAGACTATTGACCAAGGACCTGACCTTTTCAAAGCAAACGTGACTATAAATTAAGGGTGATTCCATAAACAAGGACACACAGTTGCAAAACTGGTGGACAAGGGAGACAGTGACAAAACCCAAAAGTTTCAGGATACTGATTGATGGGCCTTTGAAGAGCTTTGGGCAGGGTCATCTGGAGTTTGTAACTGATAAGAAGGGGCAAGCGAGAAGAACAGGAGGGTTTGGAGCATTTGAGGAGAACTCTACAAAACTTTGGAGGGAATAATTAGAGGAAGGGGAAAGGAATAATTAGAGGAGGGGGATCAGGAAGGAGCACTGGGAGGATCAGACAGAAAGCAGTATGAAAGAGGTCAATCATGCACRGAGCCTGGCCGAACACAGCCTGCTCACTCTCAATTCTTATGAAACCTTTCTGAAGTGTTTCTGCATAATTTCCACTCTCCACACTGTGTGGGGGCTGTAAGGAGCAAGTGCCAGCTGCTGGGTGATTGGTGGGTGGGTGGGAGTTGCTTGCAAGCATCAAGCTGGACCAGCTGGTCTGTACTTGAGTCTTCTGTGAGTCCTGCATGTAGGCAGCACAGATGAAGGCAGCACCTTGTCTGAGGCCATCTGTGCAGCTGTCCCTGCTGGGGTCCTGTGCCTGCAAACAGGAAAGCAGCAGCTGCTTCCCTCAGCCTGGGATGGGCACAACAAGCTGGGCTTTAGCAGCTGGGCAGGAGGAGCCCCAGGCCCTGGAGCTGCGAGAGGCARTTGCTGCTTGTAATGTCCCCAAGAAAGCCCTCGTCTCTGTAGGGAGAAATTAACTGTGTGTCTGCTTTCACTTATAGTTTCCCATCAATGGCTTTAAYCTCTATATTCTCAGAAGAGAAGGGAAGGAAGAATAAGCAGGTGAACACTAATCACTTCAGAGCAGTTTCCTGTATAATTATTAATTTCCATTCARAAAACCTCATCAGGAAACGTCAGGCTTCATGTCACACTCCTGATTTTTAACTAGCTGTATTTGGTTTGCTTGGCCAGATTTTGGTAGTGGGGAGGCTTCAGAGCCTGAGTATTGCCACAGATACAGACCCTCCTCAATCACAGCCTCTGTCAGCCAAACTTCCATGTCACTCACTTTGCCTTATAAAACAAGGAATGACAAATACTCGTTACAGAGGTGGCTGTGAATCCAGAATGCCTCATCTTACACCCAGATCAGGTGGAAGATAATTTCACGTGCAACAGGAACAACTTCTGAACTGGGTGACACCTGGGTTTTGTCAAGGTTCCCAGAGGTGCAACAGATACTCTAGATTGTCATCTTTATACACCAAAACTTGAACAGGATCAGTATCGCTGTCCTGCTCAGCAAGTGAGACAAACTCAAGAGAATCAAGAGCCCTCTTAGAAGCACTTGTTTTASCTGTGCTGAAAAAGTAGATAATCTTTTCAGTGGGATCCATATGGTAAGAAGTTTTTCCAAGGGAACATTCAATGCTGAAATTAAACTGCACAGGGGCAAAGCCTGACACGCCCTTGCTCAGCCGCTGGTCAGCGTGAAGGCTGTGGGATGTATCCAGAGAAGAAATGCAGCTTGTGGCTCCTGCCAGCCCCTCCTTACCACAGCAGAGCTGTAGATCACTAAACTCAGCTCATGCAGCCCCTCATTCCCCACAGCACATCCTGAGAGCTCTGCTGGCCAGCTGGGAAGGGACACGGCACTGCCTACAGCACATAAACAAAAGGGTAGCTCCAGGGAAACACATCTTCTGGTTGCAGGATTAGCCTCATGCTCCAGGGCRAACAAAGACATTGTTAATTGTTTTATATTTGACCAGGTTAAGACCAGATAAGAAAAGGGTTAAACATTGTTCAGAAACCACAGTCTGGGTATTGTCCCCAGGCACAGGGAGGTGACAGCTTTGGGAAAGTGATTCTATTGTAGTAAAGACCCATTTTAAGAGTCCCTCTGTTCAGCTGGCTCCAAAACCTATGTTTCAGGATGGCCACAAATGATTCAAGTATTTAGAGCTATAGAAATATTTAATGCAATGGAGTTTAAAAAACATGGGGTCTGGACTTACGTCACTGATAATCTTGAGAGACCCTGTCCCTTAGTACCAGAAAATAGCAAAGTTAGAGATGAAACCCTTACACGCGTGTCTTGTGCTTTCTAAAAGAAGTAAGCTTCCATTAAAAGTCTGATACCATCCCTCTGCCACAAAGACCGGCCAACATGCAATAAAATAGGACTGCTGCTACAATTAAAATTGTGTCCAAGAGGCCATTCATTCCCCTGGTTTGTGYAAAAAGGATTAGAGTGAGGACAGGTTTTTTTTCCTCCAGCATGTTACARCTCAGAACACAGGGTCTGTAAGAGAGCCATTGCAATGACACAGCTTGACGTGCAACTGCTTGCACAGAGCTAGTCTGTGTTCTCRTGTTTCAGTACCAAACAGAGGGCAACAAATGGTTAGCTGGTTGGTGTTTTGGTAATTCTATTTCTCCTTTCTTTTAGAAGTTCTGTCTAAATCTTTAAAAATTGTTGAGAGAAATTCCTGTAACTTTTTAGCTCTCTACTCAGATATTTTGTCATGATTTGTCTTATAGCAGATAGGGATTCTAAAGTCTTAGAAAACTGATATACTTACACATTTTCCTTCCTGATGGTGAAGTGTATTTGTAGCTCTAGCTTCCTTGGGCCACAGCTTTATAATTGTACTTCAAATTTGCTGGTTTTAAGAAATATGTCATTAATATATTTTGGTATGTTGCCCTGCCAAGACCTCAAATGTTCTTCAAGGAAAAGCTTGTTTTACGGCATCCTTTCCCCCCTTTTCTGCCTTGAAAGCCTCTCTATTTTTCTCTGAAGAAAGATACAGGACTCATAAGAAGTCTGGTGAGCTCTGGAGTACACTGAGATTCAGCTCTTTTTTCTTCTGGCCTTCTCATTTATGCCGGCCTCACAGATTAATTTTAACACTTTGGGTGAGAAGAAATCATCTGTGCTAAATTTACAAGAAGCCTCAAAAATAGGTTGGGCAATGATCTAATTATTTATTTGGCAGCAGATTCGCAATTTGTAACAACCTCTTGAAGTTTTTCTCAGACACACATTGCTTTCCACGGGCTGCAGTCTCCTCAGAGGTGTATATGCTCCAACATGGAGTGCCTGCTTCCTAAAGTATTTAGCGTCTTTTGTGTCCCCTCCCGTCCCCCTCTCCCTTGCCTGTGCTCTTCTTTCTTAAGCACTTTTGCACAGGGTTGCCAGAGGCTCATATTTTGCCTTGCAGAATATGTTTGCACTGGAGTTATAGCCTGGCAGTGCCAGTTTCTTAACAATAAAGAACTCTCTCCTTTGGCCTTGGGAAGTCTGTAAATTTCTGTGATAGCTTTAGTTCTCCCAGTTTTTCCCCTGCTGGCTCAGCATGCCTGAAGATATTGAAAAGTGGAGACACTACCACTAATTGCAACTGTTACAAACAAAATTGCGAAGTGCAGGTATCCTGCATCCAACTGAAACTCATCATCTCTTCCTCCACCAGGCTAATGAGCTCTTTCRCACCTCATATCCTAATAATTTCTACTCTATACAAACTCTTCTCAAAAGTCTCTTTATCAAAAGTAATTTTGATACATTTTCTGCTCATCAGACACTGCTTTCAGTACTTTAAGTATATTTATTTYTTCTCTCATCAGTGTGGGGAACTAGACARTTTTGTAAAAGCCTTTAAAACTGCRGACATCAGACATAGCAATATTAATTTGATCAATGGGCACAGTATTTGGRTTGTACCCCCATTCCACTTCACTACTCAGATTAAAACAGCCCCAGATTTACACCTGACCTTCTACAGCACCGACCCAGTGGAAGGTCATGCTTGCAGTTTTTTTTTTTATCTTTTGGCCTGGATGTTTATGCAGGGCACAGTATTAAACTGACTGGGACATTTTATCCATAATCTGTAGCCMATTATAGAACATAAAGTACAGCATACAAGGATGAGACAGGGCTGTTGGATGAATTGGTTGTTGTGTTGCCAGCAGTTTCACTTTTTGCCAGATTGCTTGAGCAGAGGAAATCTCAGTGACAGTTTTTAATACTGTGTTGAGTTTGCAGTCAGAGAGGTCACAGGTCTTTGATTGATAGGAGAGGCAAACCTTCTAAGAAAAGCTAATATACATCAAATAGCATTTACTTTCTTTTAGTTCCATTAGTTAGATTAGTTAATGTTTAATTTATGGATTCATTTGAGTATGGCTCAACACTGGGAATGTTGCCAGATTTAATTCCCTTCTTCATTATGCAATTATGGGTTTTCTCCCTTCTTTTAAAAACTCACCTTTATTTTTCTTTTAATATAAAAGAATGTAGGTATTACACACTCACACCCCCACATCCCCCAATTTGATCACCAAATRTTTTGTTTATATACTTGTTTGGATTCTTTTTCATTTGTGTCTAGTAGAAGYCATGATCATTTTGTCTTCTATCAACAATCTCAGTCTAGCAGTAAATCAGGTTCTTCCATTCTATTGCGAACCACTATTGATTTTAAGTACAGTCAAGAAGAATYAAAACCACACATCTTCCGTAACTGTAATTTATTACTGCCTGTAACTTACACAGCAAACACTTCCCAGTTTCAGATTTTTAGATGCCAGTCAGGTTTCAAGCAGTAACTCACTTTACCTCAGAGCCTGCTTAGACTTTCCCCCAGGTGCRCTTTATTCTTTAGCATGTTCAGCCAAACATGCTGAAAACTGGAGCTTTGAGCTACCACCAATTTTAAAGTAACTGAAAAGCATCACCACCATTTCTTTGAATATCTGTGGCGTTATCCTTCCTATCCCTGCTCTCTTTCAAGTCTGCTGGACTCTTGAGCAAACTCCAGGGCATGCCATCCAGCTCTTCCCAGCAGTGTTCACTGCAGGCAGAGGTTTGCTACGGAGCATTACAGAAGCTTCCAGTCTCATATGTMCTGTTTTCTATGCTGAAAAAAGCCCTAAACTTTCTCACAGTGTCACATCCTCTGCTTGTTTATCCATCTATGCTTATTACGGAGTCACCAATGAAGATCAATTGCTCTCCAGCCAAGCCTGCAGAGCATGCCATAGAAGCTGCTGGCTTCATATTCTGAAATATCAGCTGGGTTTGTCCCCTTCAGCTGTCTGTCCTGAATCCCCTTGAGGATTGATTTGCTGAGCACACGATAGCAATTCAAACACAGTTAGCCAATATGAACCTTTTTTCTGCAGAGGCAAACTGCAAGTACTGTATATGAAATGAAACAACATTTATATACACTTTAAGTAATTACAGGTCTGTGCTATGTCCTTCATGAAGAGCACAGATACAACACTGATGGTTTTACTACTTYGAGAGCAAGGGAAACACTTCTGTACACTGCTGATGGTGCAGAAAGTTTAATTGAATTAAGTTTGCTCCAATTTATAAATCTTTTGTATATATTACAAAATGCAGTTGGGAAATCTAGATTTAAAGCTACATAAGATGAAGCCACTAGTACCATGTGTATGTTTGTGGGGGATAAGATGGAAACTTTCTAATACTGTGTATTTTATATTGTTTCTTCTAAAGGAAAAGGAAGTCAAGACTGCTGCTAATATTCTCCTAATTATAAAAAGCAAAGATACTCTTGGTTTCTCTTTATCACAGCCTCCTCCAAAATGTCTTCCTAAGGTAGATCATTCCAGAAGTAAAACTGATAGTTTAAATCATATCTCTAGTTTTTTTTAATATATACATCTTTTGTATAGCAAATAATATAATAAATACCAATATAATTCTACTGAAATAGCACTACCTGCCAGCTGATCTCCAAGTGCARTATAAACATTACTGCAAAAGCATGTCTCATAATCACACTGCATTCTGCTGTTCCAATATAGGTTATCAATGTGTATTACTATGCTATGACTGTAAAGCATTTTATAGGCATGCACATCCGAACRTGTTTGATTATAGCCTTAGGCAACTTTGGRAAATCCTGGCTGAGTCAACATTGCAGAGATGCCCCAACTCACAGTGATCTCCAGTACTAAAGGCACAGAGAAAGTGTAATTGCAGTAAGACACAATTCTAACTCATCATCTCCACTGCAACTCATTTAGTGTCAAACATCTGTGTATAAACCTTTGGAATRCAAGAGGTACAGTCTTAGCATTCAGAAATTCCATCTCTGCAGAACAGAATGGTACACATTTATCACTTTGAAGAGCACTTCCTTTTAATTTTTAATGTAAAAATCGCTGCTCACCAACACGACATTCTCCAAAYCCAAACATAGTTTGATAATGCAAATCTGCATATTTTTCCCCTTCCTTTTTGATGTTTAATATATATGAGCCTTTAAAACACTTAAGAGCCACATAGGGTAGCTTCATATTTGTAAGACAGCATCCCTCACTGAGTGTTTTACCATGCTGATGCTGATGGAGACAACCTTAAAGCCCTGACAAAATAGCCTACTCATAGATCACTTCATTTAGAGCAGGGCTGAGCTGCTGATTTGCCATTAAAAAAAAATTGCAATTAGGAATTCTTTCTTCAGTTAAACTTCAGTTAGAATACCTTCCCATAGGTGGACTATTCAAGAAATATTTAGAATGAGTAAGTCTAAAGAGTTTAAKGCCTCAAACTCTATCATGACCTCCACACAGCAGTAGCACGAAGTAGAAGTGAAACACTGTGTGAAAGATAATGTGGGCTGCTCGCAAGAGGTGTTAACATTACATTAAGTGTTCATGAAAGAAAATGTGTTCCAGCACAACACTCTCGGTCAGCACAGGGACAAATTCCAGTGGCATACTAGTGCAAAGTCAAGATTTTTGGTGATGGAGTTATTCATGTAAAGCGAAGCACTTGCAGTCCTGCTTTCTCCTATTGATCTTGTGCTGCACAACTGATGTTCGGCCTCAAAAAGAAACAGGAAAAAAGTTGTTTTCTGATGTGACACACATGCCTTCTGACTAAGTTTGACCATAGTCTAGCATTCACATGATGTGACTGCAGAAAATCAAAACACATGGCAATCTTTGGGTATGTAAAACCTGCCCTCTCAGTCACCTTTGCCTGCCATCTTTGCCAGGCTTTGATGAAGCCTTTTTTTAGGCATCATTGGAACCCTTCAATTATCCATCTCCATAAAGTATTTTTTGTTTTCAAGGCAGTACAAGTTAAAGTGTTTTATTCATTGCAAAAACAATCACTAAATTTGCTGCTCTGCATACCTGCTAAGGACTCACAGAAAAAGACATGGTCCTAAAACATCATGAAGAAGTTCCAGAGTTAACAGCAGGCTGCATGACTTGAATGACTTTGAACTGCATGTCTGTAGTATATGAATACAAAATAGCATAGTATTGATTTGCCAGCTCAATTCTATCAAGTGCTGAGCCCTCTCCAGAAAAGCACTTAAATAGTTTTTACTACTAGTACTATTGTTCAAAAGTGTTCAATACCCTAGTCAAGTCCAAGCAACATTATTTTTGTTTATTAAAAAGACAGGTTTTCTTCTTTTYTTTTTAAATTATATAATCACATTAGTTCAGAGCAGACAGCTATTTGAACATCCATCCCTGGAAAATGCAGAAGAGAATTCCAGCAAAAAGGGAGGAAATATTTAAAATATCCACTATGATTAAGATTTTTAAATATTTTAAAAATAATCAGCCAGGTGTTATGGTGACAGATGGTATCTATGAGGGTGGACCTTCAGCTGTTAAAGATAATTGTGTGAGTCCCATATTTAATGTAACCCCCGTATTAACCCTACTCTGCACAGGCCACAGACTTRGAGCAGAGATACCAGAGAGCCAGCTGGAGTAAAAATAACTCCCAAGTATCACCACAGCCCTCGCCTGATATCACAGCTCCCTTTGCCCCTGCTGGAGGAGAGTCAGAGAARCAGAGCAGGCAGGGTGAGGGTGAGCTGCCATTGCTGCTGCTGGGTGTTGGCCACTGCTCTGCCACAGTCACCACACAATCTCAGATTTGGCTCTTCTTGAAGTGGCTACTCAGACCATGCAAGCAAAGAGTTCATGGAGAAAGTTCATTTCAGTGTTACCTGAAAAAGTTTCAAAGCAATTGAAAAACTCTAATTTTGCAGCCAAGCTAAAGGCCAGAGTAACTGAGGCACAAAACTGGAAGAACATACTTCAAAAGTCAAATGAAAGATGATGCTGGCACCGCAGGGTTACTTGTAATAGATGACTTGAAACAGGCACCTGAGGCAGCTGCCCTGTCCTWAACTGCCCCTGACAAAACTCAGTTGGCCCAAGACTACAGCCTTTTCTTATGGCTGAATTTATAGGTTTTATTCCTCCTCACACTATCAGAAAAGTAAACATTCTTCCGTAATTCAGAAACCACAAAGTGGCGGTTATAAAAAGGACACTGTTTAACACTGCAGTAACCTAAAGCAGTCCAGTCTTTGAAGAACACATGGACCTGCCAAAGTCTCAAACTTCTGGACAAAATCGCCTTGATAACTGCAGAATTTGATTGATAGAAATACAATTCTTGAGATGCATTTTATGCATACCACAGAAAACCAACATGCATACCACTTACAGAAAGACAGGTAAGCAAGCAGTCATGTAGAATTTTATTGCAGTCTGTTTTCCATTTGTAATTTTAGTGCACTCAAACAATACAGTAGTGTAACTGGCCAGCTTTATGGCATTTGGTGGTGCTGTTGTTTTTTTTCCTTTAAGTATAGTACCTCAAGGATCATCTGATCCAACCTTTCTGGGCAAAAGCACAGTCTACACAAGATGGACTAGCAATCTGTTCAGCTGAATCTCAAAAGTCTCCAATGTTGGGGAAATCCACAACTTCCCTGGGGAGATTRTTCCRAYRGCTGATTGTTCTCCTTGTGAAAAATTTTCCTCATGTGTGCAATTGGAACCTCCTCAGGAATAACTTGTACCCATTATCTCTTGTCTTTTCCATGTGACTTCTTGTAAAAAGTCACTCTCCATCTTTTCTTTAAATAGTGGGACGTGGTGATAAGGYCTCCMTTAAGCTCTCTTTTCTCAAGGCTGAACAAATCCAGTTCTCTCAGCCTTTCYCCTRTCACAGGCTTCCCAGTCTCTGGCTCTTCTCTGGACCTTTTCCAGCCTGTCCACATTTTCTCTGCACAGCRGGGACCAAAACTGAACACAGTATTCCAGTGTGGCCTGACRAGCACTGAGCARAGTGGGATARTGGCTTCTTGATCTCTGCTGGTGATCCCTTGTGGATGCAGCCCAGCATCCCTTTGGCTCTTTGCCAGCACAGCACTGTTTGCTCACATTGATCTGATTTCCCACCTGGATCCCCAGATCCCTTTCCACAGAGATGCTCCCCAGCTGAGAGATCCCAGCCTGTGCTGTGCACCTGAGTTATGTTTTCCCASGTGCAAGACCTTGAGCTTGCCCTTACTGAGACTTCATCAGATTCTCGTCAGCCACTCTCCAGCCTATCCAAATCTTCCTGCAGGGTGGCTCTCTCTTCCAAGGTGTCCACTTTCCCTCTCAGTTTGGTATCATTGGGAACCTTCATCGTGGTACACTTGATCCCATCTTCCCGATCACTTCTGCAGATATTAAACAGTGCTGGGTCCAACATTGATCCCTGGGGGACCCCACCTGTGTCATGCTGCCCATTTGAAAAGGATCCATCCTCCGGGGGGGTGCTACCTGCCAGCTCCCACCATCACATGGAGCACTCAGTCACACCCAACCCCTCTGTGTCTCCAGGAGGAGGCTGTGGGAAATCTGGAGAACCTTGGAGAAATCCAGGCAGGCACTGCTCACCACCCACCCCACATCAACCAAGCAGGTTATGGAGTATGATTAGGTTTGTTAAACTCAATTTGTCCTTAGTCAATCKATGTTGGCTTTTCCCAATCCTCTGCTTCATCTGATTTGCGACAGAAGGATGTTCCATAATTTTCCCAGGGACTGATTGGCCTAAAATTCCCTGGATGCTCCTTTAAACCCTTCTTGTGGATGGGGTATATTGTTCTTTTTGTCTTCCGTGTCATTCCCTGTTCTCCAAAACTTCCCAAAGATTATGGGGAGCAGCCCTGCAATGTCAGCTCCTGCAGTATCTCACCTCCCACTCCTTCTTCACTGACACTGGTGGATCTGTGTCTGCATCAGCCTGGAGTTTTGGTCCAGAGGCCAGGGGCCCAGCAGAGCTGACACACACAGGRGTGAAGGAAGTGTTGAGAACCTTTRCCTTTTCAGCATTGCTGGTGATTAATTCTCCTCTCCTGTTTATCGGTGGGCCAGTATTTTCCTTCTGTTTCTGCAGCCAAAGAACCCTTTCTTGTATTTTTTTTTTTTTTGACATCTTGGCCAAATTCAGTTTCAGCTGAGCTTTTTCTTTTCTGTGTCATTGCACACTCTGGAAATGTCCATGTAATTCTCAGTGGATATATATCCACATTTCCATCTCTGGTTTGCGTTGCTTTTGAGCACTCAGAAGCTCACAGTTAAGTCAAGAGGCTCTTGCTCCACCTAAAACCCTTATCTTTAAAGGGGATGAATTGTTTTTATGTTTTTAGAAGAGCTTTCTTGAAAAAGTCCCAGCACTCATTAGCTTCTTTACCCTCCACAGAAGATTTCCCTGGAACRGAATTTTTCAGTATGTCCCTTCTTGAAAAACATTAACTGCAGTAATTTTAGACAYGGCTGCAGGTATTTTCCACATTCAATAGCTGCCTCTATTTTGACAGGTGAATATACAAGGTTACCAGTCTTTCACAGCACCTCTGAAGGCTTCTGAGAGCAGAAGCAAAACTGGCACATGTCCTTAGATATCCACCCAGCCAGCCAGCCCCTCAGTCAGCAGCTGATAGAGCCGCTATTCATTGGGCTAACTGGCTACAGCTCAGAAAGGCACTGGTCTCCCGGCTCCCCTGCACCTTCAAAACACACAGAAAAGCCTTGCTGGCTGAGAGCAACTCCAAGTTACAGAACCACAGCAGAGAGGAATTCTCTCCTAYCCAGAGCTTTGTTTGCAGTCATAGCTCAAGGCATGACTTTGCTAGCTACATAGATAAGGTTGGCCAAGGAAATAGCAGTCATGAAAAACAAACGGTGTCAGCCTTTATCCAAACATCCTCTAAAAAAAACCCAGCTCTCAGTAACCAAGTATTTGGTTTATACTTCACCACGTATTTGAAATAAGGAATCAAAGTCAGAGCTTGCTATCAGTGAGAAAACAGGGAACCATCTCCCATTAGTCAATTTTGAGTTTATTGTAGCAACCTGGTTCTGAGTGACCCATGACTTACCCTCTGCTATGGACTGAATTAAAAATACTGAGCCAAATTAAGGGATCACCTAATGCTACAAATATGACAGAAAAGTGTTTGCTTTTAGCTGAAGATGTTCCTAAGCATGAGATTTTTTTAAAGAGTATAGTATGACAAACAATGAGTCTCGTGTTAAAGAGTTTTAAATGCACTTTTCAGAATACAACAAGATGTCTGAGTTTCAGTTAGGAAACCAATTTTCAGTGAACCAGAAATCTCAAGCTTGGTACAAATTGCCAGAAATTTAGAAGAGCAGAAGTTAAAGTTTCCTCAACTGGAGGGACTTACTACAGAGAACAGACAATTTTAGTAATTCAACCAAATTTCAACAGGAACAACCCGTGAATTGTTAATAACATGATATAGAACACATGCAATAATAATTCCCACTCCCCAACCATAAAAAACAGAAGTCATCCCACCTTGCTCCCAGTGTCCATCCAAACTAACAGCGTTTCTGTTAGTCCTGCAGCAAGCACAATCCATTGTGTTGCTTCACTATTGGTCACGCAGCCCTTCCTGGTCCTTCCTCCCTGCCACCACCCCCCACCTCCCCATTAATTTCACTGATGCTTTGCTCTTAAATGAAGCAATTCACTCATAATTTTAACAGCAAAATAGTTTTAACAGAATATTTAAAGACGTAATTAAATTTTTAAGGATTTTGTTTCCTTCCAGTTACAGCAGAGCAATCTTTTAGTAGTGGCCTGAGAAATCAGAACTGCTGGTTTTTACTCAGTGATCAGGAGGAGACTCACAGGCACAAATGTCTGTGAGAGACTTGCATTTTTTAAACAGCTGTAATCTTGACTGGCAAACTAGTTGAGTTAAAGGCACAACAATTATTAATTATGATTAATAATGGATAAAAGTCTGCTTAAACCATATACTTGGATGTCTGCATTTTTCAAAAGCCTTATTCACAGGAAAATCCCATGGCTAGGAACTATTAATAGGATGGTTTCAAATGAGATATAATTCAGTTACAACACAACAGTACTAGCAAAATTTCTATAAATTTTGAAATGCTTTTAATATGTACATTCTTTCTTAGTAAATATTAAAGTAGTGCTCTTCACTTGCACTTTTTTCTTTAGACTTCTAAAAGGGCATCAGAAATACAGTTTTCACCCCCCTCCAAACCAATGCAGTTACCTTTGTAACAAGCATGTATGAATTCTGTACACCTTTCCCTCCCCACAAAAGAAATAAAAATATGCCATGACTATCCAATTACACATCATCACAAGTTTAAATTACACATACAAATAATTCCAGAGTATTTAGAAAAAAACAACATATTGGATTTACGAAACCATTCCATGCATTCAACAACAGAAAAACAAAACCAAAGAAAAAGAAAAAAAAAAAGATTAAGTTTCATTAAATGGTGTTTTTTGCTCTATCCAAGTACCAAAGTCTGGATTCAGTGTATCAATAAGACTAACCACTGCTTGAATCATAGAAACATGACAGTACAYAGATAACCAAGTTTCTATTTATAGACAATATGATATAGAGTTACTACCTCTTCAATGAATGTCAAACAAAGCAAGTTTTGCTTTCTAAGACATTGAAACTGCACATTAAGAAAACAGTAAGAGGTGCTGCTAAATAGGTAACATTTTGAAAGGAAGGCTATGTATTTATATGACCCTGCCTAGCAGTAGCAGTTAGTTAGCAGGGTTCCTATGTTTTAGCTAGTTTTGTTTCTTTTTCCAGAATGACAAGCTATTCAACTAACCCAGATATATCACCAATTTTATCTCCAAGAGAAAAAAAAAAGAATTTATGCAGTGAAAGTCCCTGGGGGCAGTCTCTTTCATTACATAATCTCTTTGTATTTTCTATAAAAGAGGTTCGTAGCATAACACACAGATTGGAAACAGACATTTCAGACATACATTAAAAACCTGAATTCAACGGGTATTCTTTTTTAACCTTTACTATGAAGACAAGTAAAATTATAATATTTACATGCAAAGGACTCTGCATGATTTCATAATATCCTATTTTTCGTGTTCACATTAAGATACTCCTTGAAAGCTGTACTTCAGTTGTAAATTTATTTTACATGAATCTTGACAAGTATCACTTTTAAACATCACTCCCTCCCAGTAAATAAATCAGTATCATCAATATGCTCAATTTATTTTAACAAATCAATTTAGAGTGTCACATTCCTGATTTACAGGAGTTATACCTGTGCAAGTTAGTATCCATTAATTAGGAAAGCTCTCCATTAGCAGGTGCATTTTCAGTAYAATTAAACCCAGCTTGGTGCATTATCTGCTCTTGTCTTGCAATACTGTTGAACTGCAGTTGAGTACAGTAAGAGCATGAGGTTGTTGATCAGTACCATGCGTTACAGCTCTTCACAGCAATTCTGTTCATGCCACAAAACCAGAAGACAATCATTTGAAAAGAATCCTGGCTCTTCTTTAACTAAACTTACCAGGTGATGTTAAATTACCATCCTTATCAAACCAATTTTTGTAAAGGCTATTTACAGTGTACATGGCTGAGCATGTACCTAACAGACAAAACATATCTCCAGTTCAATACCATGTCATTTCAGTGCCTGAAAATGACAACACATCTTCAATGCCATTTTAATTAACAGTTTCAAGCGGGAAATGGTCTTTATTTTACAACTGCTGTACTTGCATCGTTTTTTATTTTTTTAATATAAAAACACTAACTCCTGTCCAGAAGTCTAGACACATTCTACATACKACAGGTTAAGGCAGTAAAAAAATGTGTTCCTGATAACTGTTTTTGACAATGTCAATTAAAGCTGTCTGAAGCTACTCCAGTTCTCCAACAGATCTTTGAAATCCAAATAATGTGAGCAAAAAACTCACTCTGCTTTGTTCAGGTTTTAGTAATACAGACAACAGAATTGGGTATGATAAGTTAACAAACGTTAGGGAAGGAAACACTTGATTTCAGTTCATTCCATSAGTTTAGAAATTGAAAGAACACAATTTTAGATGGGATTCTGAATCAATCAAGAACTGTAGCAAATGAAGAAGAAAACCAATTTTATGCACATTACTGCATTCTTAAAAATATACTGTTATATTCAATAATTCAAGTAAGGTAATAGACATTATAAAAAATAACTTCATGAACCATACTCAAGTTTCAWATCACATTCTCAAACTTATAACCCAAAGCAGTTTTATTTTGTTAACTTCATATAATAAACCATAAAGGTCTGACTGTACAAATGGTTAATGATTTGCACTTGTGATTCCTGCAATAGCTAGCAGATTTGCTAACCAACTTACTGTAAAGATATGGCAGATTATGTATTTAATCAAAGCACTTTGATTTAGGCATGAAACAAATTCAAATGGCTGACATTCTGTGCTTCTAATGCATCACTCATAAGAGAGGCAAGAAACACCCACTATTGTACAGACGATTATTTTTACAGAAAACCCTTCCTAGAAATTAATCTTTTATCCGCAGCTGTAGATGAGAGTATAATCTGTTGTAAACAGGGCACTGTGTTGTAAAACCAGTTTTTTAAATTAAGATCTCTCTCCAAAAGTTGGAAAAACAGACTCTTCAGAATGTCTTTCAAATGTAGCATGTTCTGTTTGCTATRTCATAAAGTTACTTTCATTTGATTCCTTTTTAAAGATGTTTGTGTTCACAGCAGTTCTGTTTTTAAAAATTGTTTGAAATTTATATAAAATTCTGTACATGTTCACAAATTATTGCATAAACAGCATAATCTTCATGACGATATTCAGCAACGCGTGTCCATCCCAGGAGGTTCACGTTTCCCTTCTTGCTTTTTTCTTCTTTTTAACTTGTTTGGGGGATTCCCAGCTTTCTTCAGACTTTGCTAAAAAACAAAACATAACTACAGTGTAAGGACTGAGAATATTTACACAGAATTGACTTTTAAAATGGTGGATAATACACACTGTGTTATTACAAAGTGATTCAGAACAAACAACTAGAAGTTCTATTTACCTGCTTCTCCCAAATAATTTAATTTGAAATGAATCTAAGCCAATGTTTGCCAATTTCAACCTACTTCTTTACCCCACAAAAACACAGTGACATACATTTGCAAAATGACCATTGATGTATTATTTACTGTAGAGTCATCATTATTTTCTGACCTACTAAAAATAATGTACATGTACGCAATTGATGCTAAATGCTCACTTTTCCTATGTCAAAAGAATATTTTTAAAAGTAATGAACTATGTAAAGAGGTGGTTACATGGAAACCATAATCCAATACAGAAACACTATGTTCTTAATAAAACAGACTGCTTTAAAACATGCTGGGAGCCAAAAGTAAAGCACAAAGTATTGTATATACTGAACATAAGAGATGTTCCTTCAATTGCCAAGGCATGAATCAATCACAAAAKATATTTTAGAACCAGAACAGTGTGTCCTAAGTCGACACACTGACTTGAAAGATTGCATTGTTTGATGCATTCAAAACCAAGAAGTCAATTAATGCAGCTGAATGAGACTGTAACTATAAAGTCATCATGTTTCTTCTGCAGTCATTAGAAACCCATTTAGTACTTCAACAGTTAGCCAGGAACTTATTAGAAATTGTCAGTTATTCATTAATTTTATTAAAAAGTCTGAATCATAACCACTTTTTTTTTTTTTTTAAGTAATGTCTTTCATATCCTGAATTCTGTTCTTAATTTACTTTTTTTTTTTTTTTAAGTAATGTCTTTCATATCCTGAATTCTGTTCTTAATTTCCTACTTTACTGTGTGAGTATTTTTGTCAAGTACTCAAATGCTTGTGAGTACAAGCATTTTTTGTTAAGTACAACAGAGGGTACATTTGACATTTTTCGGCACAGCATATTTTCAAAACCAATATACCTGCAGCTATTAAGCCTGATCTTTGTGCTGTTAGWCTACAAAAAGAGTCCATCACCCAATACCTTTCTACTCCCAAATAACTAACTGTTTTCCTCTATGATTACATGGAAGCATATGCATAAAAGATGCGAATGAGCTAAACTGGGAAGTCAAAAGACCTCAGGAGGCTGAAAATTGAATTATTTGTATTTTTTCCCAAATTTCTGGTACCTAAATATTCTTTCAACTGTAATATCAGTAACCATCTGTTCTCCACKGCAGACTTGCAAGCAGCCCTTTGAAACAGTGTTGGCAGAACTCCTTAGTCACAGCATGGAGCTCCAGCCCCGATGGTGATGAATTCATCCAAATGTCTGTTAAGGACTGGACAAACCTAACAGACATTCAGTCATCCAAGCATATCATGCCAATTTTTCCTCACAATGAAAATAAATATATTAAGGTCCTTCAATGGAAATTAAAAATATGGTAACAYGTATAAATGAGATATACAAGTATCTAATATGGCACTTTAAACTCAAACCCCAGGAAAAAAGCATTCTGACTACACTCTATGGGGAAAATGTGCATTCTGAATGCAAACAAAAACGGTACTGAGAAGTACTTACTCTGTGGAGGAGGCACACTGTTTTGCTTAATACTGGGACTAGAAACATCTGTCTCTTGCAGCATCTGTGGCACTTGGGAAGCAATCTTGTCAGATTTGCTGTCTGATACAATTACAGATGGCTCAGTAGAAACAGCAAGCGAAGGAGCCTCCTCAGACTATTTGAGAAACAAACAAAAAAAAAGTTTTCATAAGCTTTTTAAGTCATACAAAAGTAAAAWCTCCTATTTGGTGTTATTTTGGCAGTATACTTAGCATCTGCTGAGAAGATGGCATTGAAAAATCAAGCCAATATTAAAATCCATTAATATTTTAAATTGAGGCTATAATACTATGACTGCCATCTAGTGCCAACATTTTTAATTGCATACAAGCAAAGATAAATGACACAAATTAATTCTTAAAATACAGAATATGCAAAGAGAGAGAGACCAAACTATAGATCACCAAGATACTAAAAAGATTCTACAATATTCAGAGATGCAAAACAGTGACATGTATGCATTTGGTTGCAAGGCAAGCAGGCAAGTTACACAGGTCCAAACAGATAACTCAAAACCCAAACAAATCAAACAAAAAAGCATCTCCAGTCACTCCTATAAATCACTCAAAACACTCCCTATGCTTATAGTAAAATGACAAATATTTATAAGAGTGGTCAGCAAATATTTCAGTAGAAACTACTGCAGAAATAACTGCCAAGTTAAAGGTACTTGTAGTATTTTTCAATTATCTAGTGGATTTTGAAGGTTCCCACCACAGAGACAGAATGTAACTGTAGCCTAGTGTGTAGCACTTATTGAAATCAAAGTTACAATGAAACAGAAAAAAACYATTTTGACATTCCAACAGAAAAATCAGAACATAAAAAACGTAAGATCCCACAGCAAGTCACCAAACGACAAAAGGCTTCAAAAATGAATGTATTAGAACAGTGTCTCAGCTAAGCAAAAAAACCCAAACTTTGAGATGTTATTAAGAAATCATAGCTGCAGTTGTGTCACAACAGCCAAGACCTGGAACTATGAAAATCAAATAATGAAATCTACGTCCCTGGATGCAAACATACAGATCCTACATTASAGTTACCAGTTTGTACTGCTTCCATCACTATAATGTAAGCATCTCAAAAAATCAGTCAGAACATCCAAAAGAACAAAAARGATACAAATTTCTTTTTAATCGCATCATACTAAGCAATACAACTTTAACTAGAAAACCCAACACATGAATTTAAAGGATAGCAATACTCTTAACATTTCATGAACAATTTGCTGTGTCCTTACACATCAACTGAAACAAGTTTTTATAGTATCTATAAYTGCAGTATTTTTCTCAGTCTACTGAAAACTTAGTAATCTCAAATATTTTAGGCATCAACCATGCTGATAAAATGAACGCCCATCCTACAGGAATTCCAAGCTTAGTCAATTCTAACGTTGTCTAATGGTTAGCAATCATCAGCTATGTAAGTTATGTGAACGTAACCAACTGAAATRTGGTTTCCAAAAGAAGAGGAGGACATGAAGCTTCTGTAACAAGGTAATCAATTCAGGTTAACTACTGGTATAGTTTTGTTAGGACAGTCCCACTTCAGCAGCAGGTAAAGGAACTCAATTTTAAGATTTTAATAACTCAACTGTCTCAGGTTGGCTAAGAAACATGTTGCAGCTTGAATGTTACAGAASGAAGTATTGCTGTAAATGTAATGATCCAKGTACATGCAACACTATCTGGACATTTTTCCAAATACTTCTGTCTAAATTTTGGTACAGGAAAGTGGGTAGTGATGCCAAACATTACAAATTGGGTACTAYTCTTTGCTAGGATATTCTCTGCTAATAAATCAATTCAGAAAGGAGCCCTGAAACAATGAATAAAGCCTATTTGATAATATAAACATTTTATGCATAATTCTATGAATCAGTAATGAAGTAGTGACTTGTCAAACTGACAGTTTTTTTCTAAGTAACTCTCTCCATTTACAACTTGTGCCTACTGATAAAATGCATAAGGTTTCAATGCAGCCCAATGTATGGCATGGGAGAAATATCATCACCAGACGTTCAGCTATTTCTGATGTTTCTGAGGATATACTGAGTAATAACTTATCTGCACTCAATTTTTCCCTATATTTCWTTCTCAGGTTTTGGAGCATTTGCTTAAGCAYAAATTACCCACCTTGAAAACTCAARYAATTTATTTTACACATCAGTCACAGACTGACTCTAGAACTTTTTGCAACAGCCGAGTCAAACAATATTGGAAGGCATTTTTGCATATGAAGCCAAATCGGATGTCAAGGAGACTGGATAAAGACTGACAGACCATCTGCACTGTCAGATACAACAATTCCCAAGTTGTCCTTTATCAACTCCAGTTCCAGAGAATGTTAGTAATAGTTTTGTCCTTCACCCCCACAGCAAGTTTAGTACTTGGTTGCAGTTATCACTTACACAGCTATACATAACACATATATGAACAGACTGAATTTAAGATTCAAGAGTAACAGGAGCTCTCAAGCCTCTCAAAAATAGTGCAGTGTACATCTACATGAGATGCTGATGCTATCAAATAATCTAGGAAGTTTGGTATGATTATAAACAGTAAAGCACTGAGCAATGCCTACTGAAACGACACTAGTATTTTGGCAGTGCCGACAGCTTGTGAGAGAAACAAAAAAAATCTCACTGCAGATATTTTTCAAATCAATTTAGATTTCTGAACAGCAAAAGCTATAGTTTCCAGGATGCACAAGTATGCCTTTTCTAGAAGCCAAACACCCACCCTTGATGTCACAATCCAAGTTTTCTGTCTTCATGTTTTCAACTAAAACCTCTAAAATAAAACAATGTATTTGCTTTCAAGGTTTTTTAAAAAACTCACACTTCCAGGAATAAAGTCGCTTGCATACATAGGCGGATGCCTTTTCAAATACAGCTTAAAACAACCCACCACAAAAAACAATTTGCAAGTCAGAATAGACAGCTGTTGCCAACCTTGAATAAAGTTTAAACTGATCTAAACTAATCAGTTGCAGTAAATAATTGTAGTAAAGCTCTAYTTTGATGTAGAGTATTTAGAGTAAGCTTTAAGTATGTCTGAATGTGCTTTATAAGACATTTTACACACTTCTGTACTTTTTATGTGGTGACCTGAAACCTCCTGTAAAAGATTTCATTCTAATTTTTTCATTTGAAACTTAGGACCTCATTATTTTAATGAAACTAATGCTTAGCAATTAAAATTCAAAACTCAGAATTGACACATACTCTCTGGTACCAAACTGCTGTGTCACCAGTATGGGTCACTGTTTATGGAACTCAGAAATCAATGCCACTAGAAATATTAAGTATTTTACACCTTCCTAGAATGTGGTATTTTGTAGGGTAGTAGTAACTAAGAAAGCGGCTATTTGGATAAAAATTCAAAGAGGATTTGTATTCTCTAGAATATACTTCAGCTGTGAGCTGAACCAAATAGTTTCTGAATTGGCTCTAATAAAACTTTTTCTTATTCAGTCACTAAGCTCAGTTCTGCTATCAAAAATCAATTTTAGACTGCATTTAACTTAGAATACATTAGGSTAACAACACTTCGTTCTGTTGCAACCTAACAGTAGAATATGCTACTAGTCTTGTGCTCAGACCTGTTAATTSTTTGGTTTCTCCATTCCAAGGTTTTAAACCATTGCTTGAATATTCAAACAAGAAAGTAACTTGCCAGTAAGGGAAGTCACTATTGTGCCATACTACTGCTTTTCAGAGCAGACCTACTTTTTGAAACTCATAACTGACATCTACCTAAAATTCAACTGCTCAATTATATTTATAAAATATACAGCCTGAAACAAGTGTTCTTACTGTAACCTTATCAACAGAAGTTAACGTTTCAAAGGACTTGAGCACTTCCAAATCAAATTGTAACACAAATCAAATTTTGCATCCCTACCTTAGCTGGTTCACTAGTAATTATGGTCTTCAAAGAAAAAGCTCTTTCCTGCTGTGGTTGAACTTTTGAGGTATCCGCCTGAAATTCCTCTCCAGCTTCTCTATCCAGTTCTTCAGCATCCTACAAAAAGGGGAGTGGGAGGGGAAAAAAGAGCCTGTGTTTGCAGTCAAGTTCTGCCTCTTCTCCCCTGTGAGTGAATTTTGTTGCCACAATCAGCTTCCATAACTAATAAAATCTACCAAAAATAATAATTAAAGGAGTGGGCTCATACTAGCCTAGGTCAACACTCAAAATTTATAGAGCAATATGATTAAAAAATACTCACAGAACCCAGAAAAGCCCAGAAAGCAGTACTYTATGAAATTTTCTAGCAAAAATCCTAATCTCAGAATGAACTGCACTTCACACTCCTGTTAAACTAYAAGAATGTGAAATTAAACTACATTTAGTCTAAACACTTTGTGMAAGTATCACAATGACACTTGACTGCTTTCAGTTCTGTGCTTTGTTACAAGTTTTAAAATGCAAACTCTGCATATTAACCTGTTGTCTATCATTATTATGAGTTTTCTATCATTATTATGCATTAATATRTTTGCAACCCAGTTTAGTTTGCCACAATGCCTATAAAATAAAGCTCAGTACAGAAACTGAAAATGTATCCAAAGTACCCAACATTTATTCCAAGTATTTACTCCTTAGACACTCCAACAGCAGAAAGTTTTCATTTAAAATGTGGAATTAGAGTCRCTACACTTGTTTGTGGCACTAGAAGAATCCTGTAGCAGTGAGGAAGTATCTTATTTTAAACTGGAARCACTATTCCTTCACTTATTTCCACTGGAACCTTATGAAAACAGAGTCACAGCCTAAGTCTATTGATTCTTGTCAGGAAGRAACACATATGGGCTTACTCCAAGCCCTTCAGTTAGTTCCTACTGTCTTGACAAACACTGAAGTCGACAAATTACTGTGAACATTTAAGCATAATCAATGAGAAAGATGAAGCTGTTTAAATGAACACATTTAATTTTCAGAGTATAAATATACAAACTTTAAATGAGTTTGAAATAGGACAGGCAAGCTAAATTACTGAACTGTTACAAGGATAACTTCTGTGATGATGTATTAGAAGTTCAGTCTGCTCCTATCAAGCAAAATTCCCAATTTTACATAGAAGTTTACAGATAAGAATTTATCTGTATTAAACTGACGACTCTGTAGACTGATGGACTGAAAGAAAAAGTACAAAATTGGAATGCTTGGAGACCAATGAGTACAAAACCAAATCCAGTTATGTTAATATAGAAAGCAGGATTCCACTTGACATATAACTTAAAAGGCAGCTCACAAGCAATGGAAAAAAAAATTGAGAATGCTTTCATTAACCTTAAGATTCATGTAGGACACTCACAAACACTCTTAACCATAACCTATTAATCTTAACTTATGCTTAGAGTCATAGCAGAGACCAGAACAGATTTCAAATACAAAACAGCTGCAGCCCTAGTGCTCCCGGACTGAATCTGACTCAAAAGAAATAAGGGAAATCAACACAAGCTCCACCTCCATACCAACAACTTGAAAATAAAATTTCATGTAGCAGGAATTCARTCTTTTAGAACTCTTTTAATGAACTGAAAATGTGATAACCATAAAAGCAAATACAAAGRAAGTATGAYTGAAGTTTTTGCTTTCTCTCAAATTCATCTAGACAGATTTTACTGAGCATTGAYCATTTTGTAAAAAATGTAAACTATGAATGGATGTCACTATAAGAACAAGCAGGATGCATTCTGATCATGAGCTATTAAAAGCTTTTTCAAACTGGGGAAGTACTTGTTTTCATCCATTCAAAGATTATTCAATTGCCATGTGAAGTGCAATCTGCTTTTGCTATTTTTACAAATCTGTTTCAATGTGATTCTTCAAAAGCTATTTAAGTAACACAGAAAACTCCAACCATCCTCAGTTTGAAAATATTCTTTCCCTCACTGAATTCTGACTCATGGAGTAGTTCCACCTACTTATGGTTTGAAGCATTGGGACTTGCCATTTAACATAAATCAAATTAAAACAGTACTTCAGAAAACTGTTATGTTCTCACACAATTGTATTTGAAGACAGCTTAAGAGAAAACTTCAATTTCTTTCATTCTCCTAACTAGCTATATTCACCAAGGCAGCTATCTTTCAAAGGACATGAGGAGAAGGATTCCCATGCGGAGAACAGTTCCTCCRGGAAGCATCCCAACAGTACAAAATCCTGATTTGATAGCAAATAAATAATTCAGCATAAATACTTTACATGTATTTTGTGCTTTTCAYAAATCCAGCAAAACTACAAACTATCCCATGTTCAACTTGTGAACACAAGAAATTAAGTAAATACTAGTAAAAGAATTACTTGAACTCTTGAGAAAGAATAGTTGACAATGCGATCCCATAAAGAAATACTTTCTCCAAAATAATTTTTGTTTAAGATGCTAATATCCAAAGATAAGGCAATTGTGTGAATTCCCTGCAACAGCCATTTAAACCATACAGATTTTACCTGTGCAGGAGAGTTCGCTTCTTCACCCTGCTTCTTCTTTTTCTTCTTCTTTTTCTTGGATTTGCCACTTGTAGAACTCTGAAGAATTTGCTCTGCTTTTTCTCTTTCATTATCTGAAATCTTCATAYGGGAGAAGGTACTTAGCATTTAAAATGACAATGAAACATACCTTCTATAGACTAAACATATAAATATGTTTAGTAAATCATATAAATTAATAACTACAAGGAATTTAATTGTATGTACAAGAGTAAATGAACAGAGTCTTATCTGATCAATATATTTTAGAAAGACCCTTCTTTACATGTTATCTGGTAGAGGAGCTGGGAATGGAAAATGCACAGAGCACTAGGCACTGGTGGCATGGAAATGCTGATTTTCAAACTGAGAATTAAATATTGTCAAGAAGTATTTATAAAACCAGATCTAAATCCTCTCAGCCTATACTGATAAGGTAATCCTTATAATTATGGCACGACAGAAAGGTTTAACATGCAGCTAAGCAACTTCTCTGTTCTCAGTAACATTCAGCATTACCCTTCTCTGTGTACACAACAAACACAATTGTGCTACTCTTATCAGTGTAAAAGCCATGAGAKATTACCTTTATCATTACCCTTTAGCTGACTTTAAAGAATGGCAGTGGTAAGGACAAAGTCTTGGTGCTAAACTAAAAATACCACCTTTTACCTTCTGAATATCAGATCTCTCTTCACGCTGAGGAATAGAAGCAACTTTTTCTTCRTCTACCCAGTTTCCCCACTCTTCTGCTGGTGCATTCCAATCAGAGCTTGGATCAGCTGAAGAAAGTCCATCTACAAAGATTAAAAGGTTTTTTCAGGAATATTGTCTTACTCTACTGGTGCTGTTTTCYGATTTAAAAATGAAAAAAAACCCTATACATAAACCCACTTCTTCATATCAAGATATATATAGTAATTTCCTATATTTCTGAAAAAAGGACAAGGACTTAATCAGTAAGTGGAGGACTTCTAAAAGTAATATGACAGTGATTTGTATGTGAGCAGTATGATAGTAGTATGACAGAGCCTAACCACAGCAGCAGCTAGCTAGATGCAATTGCTTCAAGATAAAGAGGGACAAATTCAAAGAGTTGTTCTGTATCTTAAACTGTTCTGTATATCTTCTTCCTAGTTTGTGAAAAAATAAAGATGAACTGTAACACTGATCAATCTTACCTCAGTAAGATTGCATTACAAGTGATACATCTGAAACTGTAAATCTCACTGACTTAAAAGTCATAGCATTGACATTTTTAATAACCTATTTTTCATAAGACTCTTAAGTCCATATTCTGTTTTGTTATTCTTCATTTATGACAGAATGATAGGTTTAATGTGTCAGCTATTTAAAAATTAATATCTGAAGGTAAGAACTAAGCCTTAGACTGTCTGTTTAGGAGAAAGTTACAGCAAGCTGATTTTAAAACAGAACAAGTTGTAAAAGATCAGATTTTCATTTCATACTTGTATTAATATCACAAATATTTCTCCCCCCCAGTCTATACCAAATGGAAGAAGAGGCAAACTTGGTCTGCCAACTAAGGTGGGATTCAATTTAAATAACTGAAAATAAAGCCAAAATAAAAAGCAGTAACAAACCCAATGAAATATACTGGCAAACATATATATGAAGCCAAACATATACTAAGAGATCTTAAGATTAGTTAGAATACTTAGAAACTTCCCTAATAAAAATACTATATTATTTACACCTACTTCAGCTGCTACAATTTACTGATTTGAGAAAAGCAATTATTACTCAACACTTTTCAGCGATCTACTGTCCTCTCRCTAGCTGCTTAAGAAAATCCATTCTTATTAATAAAAACTAGTAGTATTTGTACATATAGTTAATTTCCATGTTCTGATCCTGATAAAGGAGTAAGGTGTATCTGTATCACATTGGCCTAAACTTGCATTTGCCCACTTCTCTTAGTGTACCCTTCAATTAGTTGACAACTATAATGAAATTCTCTATTAACTAGAAGCTACAGCCATAAACATTCTATGCTCAAATATGTGAATCAATTATGCTTTTGATAAAATCTAAAACTGATGACTTTCAAATGGTTAACTGAAATGTGCTTCCCTTATCCTTACACCAGATAAAACACAAAAGGAAAGTTTGAAAATTATCGGCTATCAGAGCAGTCATGCCAGCAGTAGCAGAGTCAAGGACTGTATCAATCTATTCCACTTTTGCAGTCATTTAACTTCAAGAAGTTGTTCCTATAGATAAAGTAATATGCAAGGCTGCTTTTTAAACTTCTGGAGCAATTTTTCAGGTCAATTCCCAAATGAGATGCACTAAACATTTTCATAAACAGAGAGGAAAAAGTAGGGAGTAAACACCAATTTTACCACAACTCCTGAGTAATTTCAGTTATTTCTATCCTGTAAWAGCTTCCTATATACATAAGAACTTACTAATGTTTGCTACATGAGAAAGCAAGTTAGATTAAATACAAGTCTTAAATCACATTAACTTTTCAGTAAGGTACAAACATGTAAACATAAACTCCATCTCAAATTCTGTCTATTAAATACGAATTTTGCAGACTCGCCGTGGATTTTTCTCATAATTTTCAGCAAGACTGTTTCAATTTATTCCAAAGATTTTTCTAGCAAATCCAGAATTATCTTCAAATGCATGAGCTCTCTCAGAACTTCTGAGTTTGAATATCCAGACATTTTCCCTAAAAATTAACAATTTTCTATCAGAATTTATCAAAATATTTCTTCCTAATTCCTTTACAGAAGTCAAACATTCCAGGTTTTTCCTCAGATACCCACCACTGTCTAATACAAGTAGATAATATCAATAACTATACTTCAACAGTTATTAACAATATTTTGTTAATGAATGTATTAGAGGAACATACTTAACCCAGACCATTCATCATCAACAGGGGGTTGAGCATGACTTAAATCCCACTGAAAATCAGAAGTACCAGCCTGAGAAACCGATTCACTGGTGGATCCTGAGAGGGAATAAACAAAATTGTACTTGTAAGTTAGCAATCTTCCTGAAGTTTTCCTCGGGAAAGTTCTCTTCTTTCCAATAAAAGTTGGAAAGGAAGACAAAAGGCTCAAAGAAAAATGTCAGATTCTAAGGACTGCACAGGTCAGAAAAACTAGTAGGCTCTTGTGCCTCAGATATATTCAGAAAACAAGGAAGGTGAAAAAGGAAGACAAAAGAGATAATAAGGGTGAATAAAAGCTGGCTCCTCAAACTGAAAAAAAACAACAAAATTTTATGGGTAGTAAAATTGTTACCCTAAGAACTCTTACAGGGAGAAGCTTAAAAGAAAAGATTTCTAGAAAGAAACCTCATCAATTACACTGCAGATCAAACACATTATACAATACTAAGAATCCAAATCTCATTTAAAGTAATAAGTTTCAAGAACAAAAAAGCAGCAGGATGAACAACAGTAAGGCCAATAGCAGYCAGTGTTACACATCTAACATCACTATTTTAAGAAAAACAACAAACAAAAACAATTTCATAAAAACAAAATAAAACAAAAACTTACTAGTAAGAATGGAAGAAATTAATATATTACTGTATGATGAGACTTCTGAAATTCAGTTTAAATAGGACCTGTATCTTTATTTWACGTATCTTTTGCAGAGGTGTATCTCAGATGACAGAAACATGGACATATTTTTTGTGGACACTTTGCATTACAATATTGTTGGCTAAGTTGCAAAGACGACTAATATAGTATTTCACTTTTCCATATTTCTCTCAAAGCTGAAATGGTGGTATCACAGCTGAATCTTAACTCAGTCTATCATCCTACTTTAATACACTTCCTTAAGTTTTAGGTTAGAGGCTGAACTTGGATTCAAGTGGCTGCTTGGGATTTTATTTTTTATTATAAAACTCTCTGTACAATTAAGACTCTGGACACTGAGCTTGAGCTCAAAGGTTAAAAGCCTGTAAACTACAACACAAGCAAATACAGCCTAAGTGCACAAGCACCCGGCCAGCTACTTCAGAAAAGAAAATTGCCATGCCAAGCTCATGGCATAAGCAAGGAAGGGCAGGAAACCTGACAAACGATCCCTTCATTGTATAATAAATCATTGTAGGACTTATGTTAGTTATTTAGCACACAAAATTTATTATGAAGCCAGGTTTGCACTCTATAGCAATTTCACCCTTCAGAAAAGAAAACCCCAGAGCTCAGCATTTCCATTTGTCATACCAAGAAAAGACAAGACTTCGAATCCTGMCTATGGAACATATTTTGAAAGTAGTGATTCATTTCCTTGATGGGGAAAAACTCAGTCATCAAATAACAAACTCCTCAGAAGACTAGGGAAAATGGCTTTCCTAGAAAGAAATCTTCAGATCTTTAACTTGAGACATTGCAATACTGAGCAATCCCTTATGCCCATTATTTACACTGAACAAACAAACAGGAAGGCCAAATAAGAAATCACAGAATCATACAATRATTTGTGCAGCCCCCTCTAGTTCCAACCTTCTTACTAATATTCTGTGATTGATCTAGCTTCTGATTATGAATTTTAAACTGTTACTTTACTGCATAATATCAGCATAACAAAATAGCTTTTTAAGTGCCTTCCACCTCTTTACATTACTATTTTCAAAGAAAAAATCAGAAATTGAATACTAGTAACACTTGGCAAACACTATTCCACCTGCTGAAGTARAAAAGTGGAATAATCTTTGGAAAGGCACACATACCAGAAACTCCAGGAGTTAATCCAAATGAGGAGAAAGAAGTAGAATTCTGCTCAGAGGTATTAATCCTTGCATCCACATTCCAAGCAGCTGTAGGGGAAGGGGAGAAAAAAATAAAARTAACTTCACACACTGCTGGCATTTTTGAAAATTTAGCTATTTAATTATGAAACAGATCAGAAAAACTGTGGCTAGTCCAGCCATGACATTTCAAGCAACTGAAATGTTGCTTGAGGCCCTGAGGCATTAATCAGTGCGGAATGACGTGACTTTATGAACACACAACTTTAAACCACTTTCAAGCTTTCCCAGATCACCCTCCCTTTACAGTCTTTTCTATATATAAACTTCTCACAAAGGAAAAGTGAATTGTTTTTTGAGCCCCATACTATTATTCCTCCCATTACTGCAATCATTAAGTTTTGAAAAGCTCTAGATGGAACACAGCTTGGAGTAAATTACAAAATTCAGAACAGTTTTTGACAAACAGGAGATACTGCTTAAAAATGAAGACATACTTGACTGGAAAATGTAACGCAGAAAATAAGCAGAAACAGCCAGTGGTGCGACTGTGTCTAAAGAAAGTTATAATGTGATTCTAAATAAAAACTACTGKTGTCTTTTATTTAGAATTACATTTACCTAATTGGGGAAGAAGGGGCTAAAATCTGGACAGGTATTCCAGATGTTGTCCAAAAAGTAGACAATCACCACCTCCAAATTACTGACTCCTGTGTTAATGCATCCCAGAATACTGCTGGTGTCCTTTGCTGMTACAATCTATGGCTGGCTCATATCCAGTTTGGTGCCCGCCAAGATATCCATCCCAGTCAATATCTGCTTCCAACCCAGATTCAGCACTTGAGATTTGTCCTCACTGAACTTCCTTGGGTTCCTRTTGGCCCATTACTCCATCAGATTTAGGTCCTTCTGGATGGGATCCCTGACCTGGACTGTTTCAGCTGATTCATGCCTCCCCATTTCAGTTTGGTGTAATCTGGAAACAGAATGTGAATGACACAGTTGCCTCCGCCAGGTCACTTATAAAGACGATAAACAGGACAGTTCTGAGTACAGGCCTGTGATATCCCCCTTGTTACCAGCCTCCAAGGAGAGAAGGACTTACTAACCATTACTTTGGACCTGATCAGTTTTTCAACCGTTCTAACTTGGATTCAACACTGTGAGAGAAAGTGCTAAAAGCATTAAGTCAAGTCATCATGAAAGACTTTCACGTTCCCTCTTCACCCACAAAATTAGTTGTTTTACCAGAAGCAAATCAGCCCAGTCAGACATGATGTATCCTCAATAACAAAACCAACAAAAAAGCTGGTTACAGTCACTAAGAACTGCCTTATCAGAATATACAGCAGAACCCATCTAGCCAGAACATGAAAAAAACCTTTGCTTCGACTTGGCAACAGTAAAGCTTCCAAGGGTATATCAGATCTAGCCTCAGGAACTCTATTTCAAGATATGCCAGTGAAATAAAAAAAGGTCTAGACTTGTGCAGGTCATGGCTGGCATMGGGTTGTGTTTTGGATGCTGAAAGCAGGGCTGACAATACAGGGATGTTTTTGTTATTGGTRAGCAGTGCTCACACAGAGTCTTTCACTTCTTTTATCACTGGCAGCAAGGCGGCTAGGCTTGTATTYCCAACAAGAAGCTGGAAAGAGACAAACCTGGACAGCTGACCCCAACTGGCCAAGGGAATATTCCCTACCATGCAGCATCATGCTTGGAATATAAAGTGGGGGGMAGAAGGGGGAAGGGAGGGATATTCGGAGTTATGGCATTTGTCTTCACAGGTCATCATCACATGTAATGGAGCCCTGTTTTCCTGGAGATGGCTGAACACCTGCTTGTTCATGGGAAGTAAAGAATGATTTTCTTGCTTTGCTYGCATGCATAGCTTTCRCTTTCCCTATTAAACTGTCCTTATGTCAATCCATGAATTTTCCAGCTTTTAKCCTTCTGATTGTCTCCCCCATCTTCTGGTGGGAGAGTGAGYGAGTGGCTGCATGGGGTTGGCTGGTGGCTGGGTTAAGACTTGACAAGACTAAAGTAACACTGCTCACTACAAAGGAACACTGCTTGCCAGAAGAGATGAGGACTACTTAGACCAAACATTGGGAAGGGCCATGTTACAGCATTTACTAATAAGCTGATGATTATTGCCCAGTGAGAAATCAGGAAATCTCTTCTTCGTTATTATGATGGACAGCACAAGTGACAGAGGCAGAAAGTTGTACTGAACACTAAAAAACAATTTCTAATGAGAAAAACTGTGCAACACCAAATGTCACAAGAGYTGAACAATCTTTATGCCTGAGGCCTAAAAATTACCTGCCAAAACCAAACACAGTTGGTTTCAGCTTGCTGGATCAACAGAATAGACCTACAACATGGGTTTTAAGACATTATTTAGAAGTAGTTACACTTCAAAATGGCTTAGTAATCATCTTCAATACTCTATGAAAGTGATATACAACACAGAATTCCCTCAGAGAAATAATTTTGTCAGATCAACTCAAAAAGCCCAGTTTAACCGTACACAGAGACACAGATACTAAGCCATCAGTTGACAATTAACAGAAATTGTCCAGTTAACATTTCATTAGTTCACACCAAGATTTTTTTAACAWATAAACAAAAATATTTCAGAGATCCACTACTAAAAAATATATTTATGTAAAAATGCTTACATGAAACAAGTCCTTCAAAATAGCTTACCAATAGGAGTGAACAAAGAACGCTCTTTCCATGGCCTGCCCACCAATGTCACACCCCAGTCCTTTCCATTCCCATTAGCATCTCCAGTGTCTTGGCCCCAAGCCAACGTCTCAGTCTTCCTCTTCCCAGCTGCAGTTGAAGGAACAGATGTCCATTTCTCCTCCCCTACACCAATCTGTGAGGAGATTTTTACAGACTTCTCATTCCAGCTTCCCCCATTTACTGTATGGCTTTCGCTCAATCCTGGAGAAACTTAAACACAACAATAATGAAAGCATTATTTAAAATAAAAACTAGATGAAGAATTAAAATATCACTTACATGYACACTCAATAAAAAACCCTGAATGGACAGCAGCTTTGCTACACTGGTGTGATACAGAAAGAGCTGCTGCTCTGTCTCAGATGATTTTCCAGTTCAGATGATATACACCATCTGCCTACTCACTGAAGTGAGGAAAAACCAGCACCAACTGCATTCTCTTTCCTGATCCCTTTCYTTATAGGGCTGATGTATTGGTGAACTGGTGTCTCTAGATCAAAAATAGGGTGGAGAGGGTGCTTTAAACACTGTCAGCTAATTTCTCTTACAGAGTATGGTGATGACTTGTGGAAAAGCCCATGCACTAAATGGAGAATATTTTCTGTTTCATGACTGCATGCAGCAATTCTCCAAGCAGGATGTRGACAAAATTACCAAGCATTAGTAAACACTTCCCAAACACTACATAGGATTTACACTGAGAATAGCCATAGTTATTACCATAGACTTATTATCATACAGTCCATCACAGGTAGAGTTAAAAATCATAGTAACACTCAAAATAATTTACAAGTAACATATTTTATGTTACACTAAGATAAAAGACCACAATACTGCATGAGTCTGTTACGTGTTACCCTAATGAGAAATTACTAGCCACTGCAAGTTTACTGTATACTTTGAGAAGCCAGCAGTACACTGAGACAAAAACATAATGCAAGTTTTTAACGTTTATGTCCCTATAAAATATGAGGGCTAGTGCACCCAGCCTCACCTCCTATGTATCACAAACCTTTCTCAAAGCACTTGGTATATCAAATCCCCTCTCTTTTTATATATGCCATGTAAAAAACCAGAAATACTGCTCTTTTACAAGCACTTAAGAAATATTTGCATATTACAAGTGTAACATTTAAACAGTAAGTCAAACCCTCACACACAAGTCAGTATCACATGCCAACAGACCAAACATTTCACTCCTTAAAAGAACTTGTAGCTCAGGCAGCATGAACACGCCCAATTCAAGGTAGCCTGCCTCCCTGACACAGAATTAATTAGGTGAGATATGCYTAGATGTTCTCAGACAAATCAATTCCAAACACAGATATCTGTAAGGTCACCATTGCTGTACAAAAACCACTGCCCTTTCTCCACAGTCAACTTCCTTCTAGGGTAACACGAAATTTTAGGGAAAGGCAACAAGAAGAATACTCGACAGAAATCAAGCTGTAGTTGGTAGAAAAACCTTTTTGCAACCTTGCAAAAAGGCAGCTGAGTTCCTGAAGCAGGAGCTTGATTATTCTGTTTGTTATACTACTCTTCTGTCAAAAACTTTACCTTCTAAATGACCAGGTTTTCACTAAACCACAGAAAACTTAAGACTGAAAAGGATGTCTCAAAAAGACCTAGTCCCACCTTCTGCTCAATGCATAGTTAACTTCAAAATTATACTACATTACTGAAGTTCTGGAAAACAAAGGCTGATCACCCAGAGATGCTTTGACTATCTCACGAAGAGCTTTTTCCCTCGTGGCCTGCCAGAATTTCCCCTTACTGAAACCTGATTATTGCCTCCTCCCATTAGGTTTCTCTGAAGAACACAGCTCCCTCCTTCTGTGCAATGGTACAGGGAAGTTTGCAGTGAAGTAAAGCTCTCAAAAACAAGCAGAAAGGAATTAACTTTCTGGATCTCAGTGCTTTTRATAACTCATTTGTTGTCGACTTGCTTATTTACACTAGCTACTTTTCATTAAAGCAACACAACTAATGTTTGTTGTATGTAAGAAGCAACCATCTTGATTTCATTATGTCAAACTAATTTACTTCAAGTATTATTATAGCAGTATCTTATTAGAAGGCTGTTAAGATTCACTAGTCAAATACTTTGTGTATGACCCATCAAGTATATTCTTTTATAAACATGTATTTATATTTAGGAATTTTCAAAACGAATGTATTTATGCAGCTCAAGTAAGTATGTAAAGAACCAAGTTCATTGTTCAGTACACAATATGAAACAAGTGTAAACAAAATAATGAAGGGTTTGTGAGCTCTTTGCAGTTATCTATACCAGGATTTTCTTTCAGCAAGTAATTCATTAGCACTAYACAGTGAGTAAATCTGAAAAGCTAGCATAAAAAGTTTTTCAGCAGAGGTTAAAAAGAAATGCTACTGTTCTGTACAAAAACRTTTTTATAAGAGGTAATCTGTCTGAAAATTCTAGATACTGAATGGTATTTCTACATGTAACGGACTGTTTTCAACTTCTTAAGAAATAACTGCAATTTAGAAGTATAATATTTGCATAGCCAAAAGAGCCAGATGTATAGTAAAGTTCCATGTCAGTAACTGCTCAAAATCCTGCATGGACAGTTGTTGTTTTCACTTTTGTAAAATACTTCTCCAGTTACTTAGGATATCCAATAATGAAAATATTTTACCTTGMGGAATTGATGACTCCCCCTTTGCAGGTTTAGAGCTGTTGATCTGTGCATTCAAAAGCGCATCACCTGATTAAGAAGAAACAAAGCTAGATGAAGCTTTTTCAAACAACAAAATCTCTAAAAATCTTCTAACAGAATATCCATTACTAATATTTTAAGAAAATAAATATATTAGTACCTCACATTAAATTAAGACAATTCCAGAATGTTTAAGAATAAAATTAAAATGCTTTATTTTTTTTTAAATTATTTGTGTTTATGTTGCAGACAGAATGAACTCAAACTGACTTAGGGCCCACAAACCAAGTAACTGCAGCTTTCAAAGAACTTTCGCTACTTTCCAAATGAAGGAAGAGCAGAAATGTAGAACACAGGCTTTTTTTTCATTTTCWAGCCAAGGGTGGCTCTAAGCATTTCAGATCTGTAACTATTTCTAACTTCCACCTTACCACGAAAATACTAGATAAAGCTGAATTATTTTTAGAYTAGTCTTGTACAAGGTGATACATAAGATACAAGAAAACATATGATACAGAAAGGACTCCGACTGAAAAGGTTACAGTAGTTACAGTTAGCAACAGTGTATAAAGACAGTTGGAACTACCATTTCCTCAAGCTCTGTGTAAATGGCAGGGAAAAAATAAAGGACACAGGGAACAATTGATCTAGTCCTCAGGGCAAGAATTGTCAGTCAAGGTGCAAATAAAACAAGGTGTCAATAAAACAGGAGGGTAAGGCATAAAGRTTTCAGTAAATTGTTTGAACATATCAGACAGTTGTTAGGCTCAGTCTTTTTGTCACTTTGCTAGAACATCAAGTTTTGTTTAATTAAAGCACCTATTTCTCCACAAGAAAGCCAAATATGAATAGACAAATATGACTTCCTGTGCCTACACATACTTTAAACCAGCCCATGCAATCTTTTTTTCCCATAACAGCAGCAGCCTTATCTATTGAATCCTCAGCTACAGTAACTGACTACTAAATCTCAGCCACATGTGCCTTATCATTAGGAACAGCCTTAGTGCAGGATACTACTAAATCTACATTGRAAAAAATGCCTACACGTTAAGCAGYRAATGATCTTTAAAGAGAACTTCAGGGCATAACTTTCCCACAAGGGAGCACTCAAAAAGTTAAGGAATTGGTGCTGCCTGCAGCAGTGCTGAGAATGCCTTACAAGTTTCTGGCAACAAAGGGCAGAGTCACAGAGCACGAGTGGAAGAACAGGGATGTGCCTACAYAGCTGTGCAGCAACTACCATCACACCAGTGTGGATGAAGGCCAGTGTCATAGCCACCCACTCCAAAACACTCTCTTGAGCTTCCCCAAAAATATGGCAAAAAAAGGGGGAGTTTTGCGCAATGAGAAAGTACTTTTACACAGCTTGAAATGATTTCCTCAAGAGTTCCATCTCCAAATGTACCTATCATACATCCAAAACAGAGTCACTATTTAAGCATTTGGGTAAAGTTATCTTTCTAGGACACATTCACAGATCCATCAAGCACCATACCTTTATTCTTTCTGAGACCAACTGGAAGTGATGGTGTAGGCATCAGCTGCTCAATGGATGCAGTAACTGTATTTTCTATACCCTGGAGATTTGATTCTCCTGAGCCACCGTCGTTCAGCACCTTGTCTCGCTTACGCTGCTGACGCTTCTCTCTGTTACTGATTTTTGTTTCCCAGGCTCCTAAAACATCACCCAAGTGAAAACACAACTAAGTCAGAGAGGAAGGAAATATTTTTAGTTTGTATCATATCAAACAGAAGTCTTAGGGCACTTTAACCAGTCAGCTTCAACAGCAGTTAGAAAATACAAACAAATGCCCAAAGGTAAATTTTTATATGATAAGACTTCACAGAGCAACCAGAGCACCCTACGATTCATAACTTGTCTGTTTCTCTAACATTACCTTCAAAAATATCAGCTGATGTTACTAAATACTGTTGTTTCAAGGATCAGATTTCCAGAGGCAGTAAGTGACTATGGAGTTATGAGTTYCTTAYGTTACTTTATGAACCAAACACTTAAACAACAATGAACCAWTCTTAAACAGMATTTAAGCGAAAATGTTTGCATTTTGTGYATGTTTGTGTTCAGTACCTTCATCAACTTCCTTTCCATCTAGACGAGACGTATCCTGAACCGTTTTAGCATCTCCCTTTGATTTCTTTTTTTTCTTYGACTAGAATAAAAACAAAACATTATCTTAACAATTACTTAGCAATCACTAGGCATAGTGATTCAGAATCCCACCCCTCCCCAAGTGCAGAAATAAATTTAAAACAGATTTTCCTGAAAAACCCTTTGTGAAAGACTTATGCAGCATAGAAATGGCAGGTAGGTAGAACATAACTTATTCTACAGAGTACAAAGATGTGTAGAAGAAGCTGTGCTGGCAGCATCACAGTCACAGAGCAGGCAAATGCCACTCTGTCAAAATTTGTTTTGCGCAGAAGCAAGTATAAAGCTACACATGGAGAAATAATGAATGCCAACAACTTCTTTACAAAAAAGTTAAGGAAATTCCAGCTTGGAAATTTCTGCAAACCATTTGCTGTGAAGAGTGCCCATACATTAAAGGCTTTTTCCCCCTGCCAGGGTTTCATTGGTTATGGCTTCTTGGATATAAAAGCTAACCTAAACGAACAGGAACAGAGATGACTACTTCTGCAAACACTTTTGGTGCAATAGGTGGCAATACAGAATGTTGAAAAGRTAATATTGAGAAAAAGCCCAAAATATAGGGAGAGAACATTTTGCAGATCTTCAGATAAGCTAAAATGGTAGTAAATTGATGGGACTACCTTCTYAGAAAGAAAATACAGTACTGAAAAGCTTTTCAACCTAGTGAAGAAAGGTGTAAGAACTACAAGGTAGACATGAATGAAAACCAACAAGACTTTCAAAAGAAATACKGTTATCCACTCAAATGTTATAAAGGGAACTATTCACTTATTCACTGCCTCTGAAATACTTTAAGAATGGTGGATGTCTTTCTGGAACACATTCTTCTGCCAATGTCAGACTAGTAGTTGCTAGATGTATACCTGAGTTCTCACTATTTGGTTTTCTAGTCCTAAATGTCCAAGACGTATACAACAATCTCTCYAGAATTTAGAATTGGTAACACCTAAATTATTACCACAATTGGCTGCAGGTAYTCTGTGGCCCCCACAATGGTAAGCAGCTCACACACCTTAGAGTTATCATGCCCCAAAAGTAATCTGTAGYTTCAAGACATGTACTGAGAGCAGTATTGCTTGTTAGTGCAGCAGAGATGACAAAAAATTCACTGCTTATATGCAATGCTGCAGCAACATATCTGTAACACTAATGGAACTGACCTAAACGGTTAACTCATGGTGTAATGTGCCAGGGGACCCAAACTACAGATGGCACTCAAACTGAATTCTCATTTGCTCAGCAGACTACCTTTACCYACATACCAGCTAACTTCTGAAAAGTCTCCAAAAGAGAAGGGCTGGTTTCAAAAGCAACCTGAGAAGAATTGGTTCTAAAAATAAGAACAAGTCAAATTATTTGCTAGAGCACCTTCTAAGGAAAGAATTGAAAAGGAAAAAATTAGCATTAAAACTAGTTTAAAATTGCCTCTTGAAGCTCAAAGAGAGGAAAGATTAGTAAGTTTGTGCCTTTGTCTCCCATTTTCAGCTACACTGAGACTAGAACTCGAGATCTTACAATTTCCCATCCACAAAGCCGTAACTACCCAGCTGTCCTCTGGCACTAAGAAAACACCTGAAATTACTTCAGAAGGCTCCCAGACAACAGTTCAAGATGACTACTCTTCCAAATTCTAACTTCAGTTTCCTTAAATAACAAGTTCCTATGCAAGTATCGACATAAAATTCTTTGCTTTTCATGAAAACATCTAAGTTTAACACCTTAAAAATAAGTTTGTGATTAACAAACACTCTTTTTAAACAGATCAACAGTTCAAATCCTGAAAATGTGTTTACTTTCCTAAATTGTGGCCAGAACAGTTACCCTGTTCTGAGAAACCAGAACCATAATTTTTAACCAWTTTTCTCACTACCTGCTAAACTTTGTACTGTACCAGCTGTTATCTCACTAACAAACTGACTGTAACAGCAAGAGATGTTAAAGCCAGAGCAAGTCAGCTGGTTGTTTTGCAGAAGCCTATGCATTCAAATATCACCTTCTGCAACACAAAGATGCCAGTGTTGGCTCTGCCAAMAGCCATAGAGCACATGAGGAATTCAGCAGGCCTGCCAGAATTTTTTAAGTCCTTAAGATGCATTGTAATCCATGCAAGAACAATTGAAAAAAACCCCTTTCTTCCTGATCTCTAGACTAATGACCAGCTATTTCTAATATTTAAGACAAAGTAGTTATGTGCTTGCAAACAGAATGGACAATGACATTTTAACATCCCACAGTCTCACTGACAGAGTCACTTCTGAGGTAACTTCATAGGTAACTTCTTACACAAAACACAAAAAAACCCCTGTATTGTGGCAAGTCACTAATTGCAGAATCATAAATCCTATGAACCGCCACAGTCCAGACATCACCCAAAGGCTCCCGTTCCACAAAACCAAAAAACATGCATGAAATTCACAACTCTGAAGCAGCCAAGAAATACAGAAAAACAAAGGATGTGTGATTTTCACTGAAAGCATCTATTCAAGCACAAGGAAAACACCATACCCTTCAGGCCATGGATTGCATGTATTCATATATGTACACACATGCACATACGACTTTAATCACAGCCATTGTCTTGTACCATCCATCCCAAAGATAGTACACAAAGACATACACAGCAGTCCTTACAGCCTTAGCAGGTTTATAATGTTAAAAATTTAATAGATGCCCCGAGAACCCTTACCATATAATTAGAAGCCTGTACAGTTACCTGTAGTTCAAAGAAAGTTYTTATGTATACTTTTAATTGAAGGGTAATAATTCACTCCTGAGGCAAGCAGGTTTTGCCCAGGGTCCCCCAAAGTGATATGAAAGCACAATTAAGTTGAATAATCATCCAAATCCATTTAGTGGTACTCATTTCCTGGAGCTGGAGCTTCAACTTCACATTTTAAAATTCAGATCACTTATGTTTGCAGTTTTAAGGTGAAGTTGAGTTTAGGATTCAAACACCTTATCTACTTGAAAGCCTGCAAATAGTTATTCATTCAGGTTCAAACTGTGTTATGTTCTTGGGGAAAAAAACCCAGCAAAGTCAATCTGMTATGCAAAACATGGGGAAGAGAAAGAGGCACACAGCATGAAATTTTGAGGCAAATCTATTTCACAGATAAGTCATTCAATTTGCCAATGTCAAAAATGTTTAAAGACCTACAGCAAACTAAAAGGACACAATCTTTTAGCCAAAATACTAACTGCAGAAGAAGYTGTTATTAGAGCATAATAAAGTTTTTTTATTAAATCTTGAATGAGCTAAAGAAATGACAGCAATCATGGAATGGCTTCAGTCGGAAGGAACCTGAAAGATCATCTAGTTCCAACCCCCTTGCCTTGGGCAGGGACACCTTCMACCARACCTKGTTGCTCAAAGCCCCATCCAGCCTGGTCTTGAACACTTCCAGGGATGGSGCAGCCACAACCTCCCTRGGCAASCTCTTCCACTGTTGCCACGCTCACAGCAAAGTGTTTCTGACTGTTTATATGTAATAATTTATTTTTCCTCAGTACAGTTACAACAAAAGCATTTTATTGAAGAAAGTTAAGTCAGAAAACAACAACAGTGGGAAAACTCCACGCACACTATTAGCAAAAGAATGAAGCAAAAAAAATAATCAAAGGCCTATCAAGTATATTCATGCTGCCCATGAATGATAGCATTTAAGATAAGACAAAAAGATACTAGTCCTCACATTTGAAAAAGTAACACTGCCCTTAGTACTGTAACCTTTTAGATAGCATTGTAGATCAACGTTTAAAAAGGTATTTTTAATGAAGCTGTTTAATTGGTGTAACAAAAAGCTCACACCAGACTTCAAAGCTCACATTTATCMTCAAAAATCAAGAACTCTAATTACTAATGGACACATCTGGCAAAAGAAATAAGCAGGCACATGGTCTTAATCCTTKGAATAATAGTCCCCCAAATGGTAGACCATTTACAAGGCACTTAACTATGCTGCATCTCCACAGAAGCCATCAAAGATGAAACACAAACTTTATTTCTGTAGGCTTAACACTGTCACATGATGAACACAGATACCAATGTTTAGTGAGGGGCTGGGAGTGGAGTTAAGGCATGTCTCAGAAGTTAAGAAAATACTACTATAGCTCTTTCCAACTCAACATTGGAAGTTGGAAGTACAACTTTACATTAGTACTCTTGACAGTAAGAAATATGCCTCTTCACTCATGTAAATCACAGGATTTCAAATCACAAACACAATTATTAGATACTGAAATAACAAAAATCAAACTTCAACACTGTTGCTTTATATCCATAACTGACCTTTTCATTCTTCTTTTCTGTGTCCACAGGCTGCTTTATATTGTCTTTACGGACAGTTTGTATTACTTCATCTTCAGACACATCAAGGAAAGACCGTCCATTAGGCTGTGTAAACAATAAGCATAAATAATAAAAAAATTGGAGAAAGCAGATGAAGTAAAGCTCAAATTACACTATTACTGAAATGTAATTRCTTGTTGACTGAAAAATGCTTCTAAGGTTATTGAATAAAGCAGACCAAATTGTGGATTGCTGTTCAAAGTATCTACTGCAATTCTGTATTTACCAAACACAGAAATGGAAAAGGAAAGAGACTAGTCTTCTCATTTCATCTCACTCCTATTGAATCCAGGAATTTCGTAACAAAAGGTAACATCCTGAAATTTACCAGCTTTTACAGTTATCTGTAGCTGTTCTGAAAACTGATTCAGCAGCTACAGTTTTATGTGCCAGAAATTAATTAATTAAATTGATAGRATTACCACTTTGTAGCAGTTCAGCAACGGGACTAACTTTTAAAAGTGCTGCTACCTTGACCAAACATCTGTAATCTCGATCTATGTATAACCCTTGCAGCTCACTTCCTTCACAAGTCAAACTTCATAGTAGAACAGAAATTAGAAATTAAACATGAAGCATGACTAAGCACGATATCCCCTTGTTTTTCTTAGACAGACCTGATTAYAGGCATTACACGAGTCTACCATTTSCCCCTCACCCAATTAAGGAAAGAAAATCAGCATGCACTATTTAACACATAAAATTAAAACTTCAATCATTAAATGCATCTTTACATAATTTTTGACAGCAAAGGCATACACCTTGGCCTATACATTCCTCATACTAAAATGTAATAATTTAAAAATTATTTACTTTTAACAAATATCTGAAGGTATTCTGCTTAACTGCAGAAAACATGAAAATACACATATATTATACCACTGCCACTCATTAATTTTAAAGAGTGAAAAACAGTTGTCAAAAATAGCAATTGATTGAGTCCACACAAATGTCACTGGTTCACATTCAGAATGACTTGGATAAATTAATGTCTGAAAACTAAGTAAGAATAATAAACTACTTAAAAGTATCTTTAATTCCTGCAATTCTTTCAAAATAAAGTTCAAGTCTATTACCTTTAGTTATTTTTTGGTATTAAAAACCCAAAAGCTATTTTAACTCAGCATAACACAAACCTTTCAAGAAAAACAAAATCCGTATCACAACTTTGTGAAGCTGATTCATTCAAATATTAGATCTGATCCTCAATTTAACTGTTACAGGCATTTAAGTCTTGCCACATTGTATTATGCTTACAGACCACCCTCGGTATGGTTTCACCAGCATATAACACAGTATTGCTTACTGTAGTTAAGCAAGCATGCCAACTTSTTCAAAGTAACTATTTATAGAAATTGAAAGATCAGGTCACCTAACCCCTCTTCTCCTGCAACAACCAGCTTTAAACTAGACTTCTCATATCTAAGATGCAGTACATTTCCCTCATTCTGAAAATGAGGTATATGTTAACAAATCTGTGTCTAGGAACTTTTCATAATTATTCTTATCAACAAAGTCCAGGGTAGTCAATTCCACAGGGATACCAAAGAACTGATATTCAATCTTGAAAGTAAYTCCTTGCCAGAACTCAGCTCTTGTGCCTCTCTTTTCTCCAGAGTCTGTTAGGCAGTAGAGTTAGATAACATATTTGATGCAGCTAGTATTGGGCTTGTATCAAAAAAGTGTTCAGCCAACTAACTTTTAAAATTCTGTAACGTGGTTTGCTTCTTTGCTATTACACATATACCTTAAATTCAAAACTACTTTCTTAATCCCGTCCCAACTACTCAATAAAAAGTTTTAATCTTTCATTTACAACTTCAGCTGTTTCTCTGAAGTAATAAACTAATTCATATCCATTAAGAACCCTCTGGAAAAAATCATCCACATGACAGTCTAAAATGCTGTCTGATCATCTGAGCATGTAAACAACAACCTTTAGAAATATGTTTGAAGACTTACACTTTGATACACTCAAGGAGAAATGCATCCCTTAATTGTAACACCCTCCTGTTCAGTGGAAGCTTTCCACATTTATTTTCTGCCCACAGATGAATCATAGAATTTTAACCAAAATTCGTATGACCATTTTTGGATATACTAAAGAAAGCAACAGGAGCGGGAAAGAAAAAAAATTTTCTACGGTACTCAGAAATGTTTTGTTTTAAAAAGACCACCTCAATCCAAAGTTTAAAACCTTATGGGTAATATATTAAACATCCACTGACAAAATTAATTAATTAAAAATTGTGCAATTTATTATTTGCCATCTTTTTTCACCTTCATCTTAAAGCTTCCAGGCACAATGCAATGAGGAAGAAATGGTGCTGTTCAGTAACACTACTGATTACTAAATGCTCWTCTTGCCTGAGAACCTTAAAATTCCAATACTTTAATGAACCTTTTTCCACACACATTAATATGAGAGTGTTAAGATATACCAAATGTAGAAGAGATTTTGCTTAGACTGTCAAAATGGAAAATATTCTTTAAAYACTGTAGTGCAAAGGCTAAGTCAATTTCACAATCTAACAGCATTAATGAAATCACTATCACCTCAATTTTACAACACTGTATTAGCCAAAGTCCTCAGTCACACACTATAAAGGTACCTCTACATACAATCTTCATGAAAGAATCTGTTTACCAATGTTTAGCAACCCATAAGCTTCTCTTCAGAAAGAAACWAAGGAATTTTCTCTGACCCCTGAAGAATCCTACAGCCCTACTTCGGCCATTTGACTGTTAACATATAAATAAACCAACACAGAAGTATTAGCAGAAAATATTAAGTATTTACACAACCTACGTGCAAATAAGCACTAAACAGCCTTAGCCCAGAAAGTTCTTTCAAGCAGACAAAATATGAAACTTCCTCAAATGAATGCAAATGCTTTTACTAGAGTATGTAGCATTTAGTCTCCAGGTATAYGACAAACAATAGGAAGTACACAGTCAATCTGGTATTTTCCACATCTACAAATAGATGTGTGAATGGCTTTTTGAAGTGGCAACAGAGCATAGAAGATGGCTCAAGTTTCTGTGGTGTTTGACAGATTGCACAGAAACCATGCAAGAACAGCTTCACCTTTTTCTCCTCAAGCAGAAGAGAGAGGCACAATAATTATTCAGAATGGGAACAAATTAAATATCAAGCTTTTGGACAGAAAAAATCTTAATGGGACCAAAGAACCCTGTTTTAGGAGAAAAAGAGCTCTGCCTCTTTCAGGAGTTGAAATGAACATGAAAAAAGAAAAAAACAGCTTCAGGTTTACAGCACAGAATCTGATGTAAAGACACCATGATACCTTGCTCCAAGCAGCCCGAGAAAGTCAGAACTGGCTCTATAAACTCTAATGTTAATGAATGCAAAAAAGTTTCAGCTCCATTTTTTTTCTCAGTCTGTTCACAGCAAGTAAATAAACAGAATCTCACAGGTACTACTGTATCCAGTCAACACAGCGCTACCCCCAGAAACCTATTCTACTAAAAGGTTACTTATACAGGTACTATATAAAGCTACATGCAAGAAAAAAAAAAAGAGCCATTAATACTCTTCCTGAGAAAAGCTACAGTAAAGAACATTTCTTATCCTGACTGATGAGTGTTACACATCACCTGCCATACAGTGAGCTCAGTAATTCTGTATTAAAGTAACCCTACAGCTTTTAATTAGACATCTGTAGTGTGCTCTTAATGCTACAGACCAGTTGCTCTAAGCTTTCTGAAACGCCCGCAATGGAAAYCTAGACCCTGGCATAGCAAGAAGCCCTGTAGTAAATCTACTGGTAATAGGCTTACTCTTTTCCCCTCCCAGACCTCAGTATTAACATCACAGCACACAAAACCACAAAAGGAAAATGACCAGGCAGCAGTCAGTAAGAATTTTTGTTTCATCTTTAAATTTCCAATGTTATTTTGAGATTTTTCACATCGAAGTCAGAAAACACTGAGACATGCTAACACTGGTCTATCTAAATTTACCTTGGAAAATGAACATGAGGCAGGCCTATTAAACTTTGTCACTGGAATAAACTTATTTGCATTACAGTTAAGGATTCAGTTTGTTCATTTCCTTCTGGAAAAAGGTAGGATTTTTTTTCACCTCACCATGGAAATAATAAATACAAAGTACTATAAAAATCACTTTTAAAAATCTTAATACAGAATGACAGCTTAAAAACTACTTTACTCTTTTGATGACAAAAAGATTTGCTCTTACACTGCGTTAACTTTATTCTACTCCTAAGTAAACCAAGCTCAACAGAGCACAATTATTTATATTCATCAAAAATGTCAGTTAGTTAAGTTTTTATGAAATTACTAAAATATACTTTTATGAAGCCCTACACTACAAAGAATTGTCAAGTTAACARTGAATATCTACCTATTCACTCTATCTTCTGTGGAGGCATTTCTTAATGTCTTAGGCAATGACTTGCAAGAGCTTATGCTTTGTTTTCATACTGGAGTTCAAAGTAAACAAATCAAGCAAAATCCAAATACTTTCTAGGATTAGTCTTTGTTGTCAAGAAGGTATAACRTTTATCAAACACTGAAGTATCTGCTTCTCAAGATGGCAAAAATATTACATCTTTAGCACGCCTTCTCCAAAATGGAGAACCCAGCTACACTGGAAAGATTCTGAATCATGTTTCCTCTTCTTGGAGGGTGCTCAGCATTTAGTGTCTTGCAACTTCCAGAAACAACTTCAGTAGTTCAGTGTTCAAAGAAAGGTTGGTGGCGTATGAATTTTTTTTTTGTTACAGATATTCTAGCCTTAAGTTCTCATTAAAAAAAAAAAAAACAAACAAAAAAAGCAACCCCCAAACTTCTCAAATTTTCATATTGCCACAGACTCAAAAGAAGATACACAAACCCATTGTCTCTCCTTTCTCTTGTCATTAGGGAAACAATTCAGATTTTATAGAGCAAGATATAATTATATGACACAGCTGTAACAAGCAGGGGACATCTGCTRCACTTTCATTCCTATAATCCATTTGGACATAAATAGGATTACAAACATCCTAACAATATAAAAGCTATAGAAGCAATCCCTTCAAGCCCCAAAACTGTGACAACTGGAAGCTTCAAAAGGACCATTGACAATCTTTGCATTCTACTAATTTTCTCCTAAGTGGACACATACTGTCAAAGACAGAAGGCTCCCACATCGCATACTGAGGATTTCAAAAAACATAAATTACAGGAATGATGTCTTTTTAAGGGGTTGCTAAGACACAGATTTCCTTATTAAAGGAGATGATCCCTACTGTAACAACTAAACCAGACATATTCGTATTGAGAAAAGCTCATAGCAACATTGACACTAACATGCTCTATTGAAACTACATAGCAAAAAGCTTACTCAATTTGAATCATCACAGCATTTCTAGGGCTTAGAAGGCTGCTTCCAATAGTCTTTACCTGCCTAGACTATGACTCCTGTCTTGGAATTCTAAGCCATGCTAGGGTCTCCACTACTGACTGCTATCCCTGCAAGCATTCAGTGAATAATAACGGTAATAGCTGCTTTCATGTAATTTTTGTTTACAGTAAAATGCTTCGAAAAAGCGAGGCTTTTCCTCATCATCCAGAACYATTAACATGTGATTTACTTGTGGCTGCGCTGCTTCTCCAGGTTTTCAAGGCAACCACATAACCCAGACRACACGAGTCGGCTTCAGAGCAGTCAGGACCTCCCATCCCTTCCTTCCACAGGCAAACATCGTACAGGCTCGGGGGGAACTCTGTGGCACCCAGACCCTTCTCACTGGCAGCCGCGCTCGGAGCCGCTCGCCAGACGCGACCCCGTCGCCTCCCACTGGGACCCGGTCGGGTGCCTCCGCCCGCCCCGTCCCACCGCTGTCAATAAGTCTTTCACCCCGCTGCCCTCCCGGCCCTCGCACCCCTCTCACCCGCGCCGMTTTCTCCGGCAGCTTCTTCCTGTTTCGCTTCTTCTGCTCGTCGCCTTTGAGGTTCAGCTGCCCGGGGCCCGGGCCCGCCGCCTTGCCCTGGCCCCCGCCGGCCGTCAGGCCCACGCCGGCCGCCTCGTCACCCTTTCTCACGGCCGCGCTCCGCGCCGGCTTCTTGCGGAGGCCGCCCCCGCAGGCCGCGGCCAGCAGCAGCCCCAGCAACACCAGCCCCAGCGCGGCCGGCACCGCCAAGGCGAGCCAGGTGGGCACCGCCTGCGGGTCCAGGCCCAGTTCGAGGCCCAGGTCGGCACGCAGCAGCTTCAGCCCGCCCGACAAAGCGTCCCGCACCCGGGCCGCTGCCTCCTCAGCCCACCGGGCCGTCGCCTCCTGCCAGCTCCCCGCAGCCATCGCGGTGCCCGGCCCCGCAGAGGCCCGAACCGAGCGGGGCGGCGAAGGCGCGCTCAGGCCGAGCGCATCGCGGCCGCGGGAGAGCCGCGCCGGCCCGCCCGAGCCGGAGGCGCCGGGGGTGGGGGTAGGACGGGACGGGACGCGAGAGGAGCCTCGGCGGGACGCGGCTGCCTCAGCCCCGGGGCCGCCCGGGTCTCCTCCTCTTCCTCCTCCCCGCCCTCCGCCTCACGCGCGACGTCACCGCCCCGCCGCGCGCCCGCCGCAGCGCGCCGCCATCGCCGCCATCGCCGCCGCGCGCGGGGCTGACGGGCGGCGCCTCCGCCTCCGCCTCCCTGACGGGCCCTGCCCAGCCCAGCCCAGCCAAGGGCGGTGCCGGCAGGGAAGGCAGAGATTTCGACGTGGCAGGCGGCGAACGGGGCGGGAATAGCGTGGGCGACCGAGGCCGAGGGTTTGGAAACGACCTCTGAGATCATTAAATGCAACCTATGACCAAGCACCACAGTATCAACTGGACCCTGGCATTAAATGCSACGTCMGGTCKTTCCTTAAACACCTCCGGGGTGGGCAGCCGATTCCAATGTCTGACCTTTCTGYGAAAAAATTCCTGCTAGTGTCCAAAGTGAAGCTGCCCCGGCACAGCTTGAGGCAATGTCCTCTCTTTCTGCCCCTGGTTGCTTGGGAGAAGAGACCGCCGGCCCACCTGACTACAATCTTTTTTCAGGCAGTTGTGGAGAGCGATAATGTCACCCCTGAGCTTTTATTTTTTTCCAAGCTAAACACCCCCAGCTCTCTCAGCTGCTCCTCAGAGGACTCCTAGACGTTTCACCAGCTCCGATGTCCTTCTCTGGACATGCTGTAGCACCTCAATRTCTTTGTTGTAATGAGGGGCCCAGAACTGGACACCAGGTTTGGGGTGTGGCCTCACCAGTGCCCAGCACAGAGTGACAGTCACTGCCCCRGTCCTGCTGGCCGCATATTYCCTATACAGGCCAGGGTGCCATTTACCTTCACAGTACATTGTGAAGGATAGCCCGGGCGCTGGAGTCCCTGCCCCAGCACAGCCTCCCCAGACCCACGGGATGTGGGTGCATTTCCCCAGGAATCACCGCTGACCGGCAGCACAGCTCCGGGGCAGGTAGGATCACTGTGTAGCTGTCACCGGTGCCACATCAGGAGCAGCCCAGGGGCCGTGCCAGGGAACTCCAGGACCTGCAGGTAGATGCTTCTTTATGTCCAGCCCAGGGGCCGTGCCAGGGAACTCCAGGACCTGCAGGTAGATGCTTCTTTATGTCCAGCCCAGGGGCCGTGCCAGGGAACTCCAGGACCTGCAGGTAGATGCTTCTTTATGTCCAGCCCAGGGGCCGTGCCAGGGAACTCCAGGACCTGCAGGTAGATGCTTCTTTATGTCCAGCCCAGGGGCCGTGCCAGGGAACTCCAGGACCTGCAGGTAGATGCTTCTTTATGTCCAGCCCAGGGGCCGTGCCAGGGAACTCCAGGACCTGCAGGTAGATGCTTCTTTATGTCCAGCCCAGGGGCCGTGCCAGGGAACTCCAGGACCTGCAGGTAGATGCTTCTTTATGTCAGGCTTCAGAGGCAAGAATTGGGGCCCCTCAGAGACCATCTCCTTTGCAGAAATAGAATTTGAAAATGCTGAAAAAAAATCTGTGTGATTTTAGTTATTTCTCCATATACAAGAGAAAGTAATACAGTATAGATATTTTTTATGACCCATATTTTGTAAGATTTTAACTCCCACAAATTGGCCTAATACATTGAACTAAATAGCTTTATGGATGCCAGAACTGTGTTTCTATACAAAGTTCAAAAATTAACCCTAAAACTTTTGACCCTAAATGCATGTCTTGATTTTTCAGAAATCCAGTCTTATGGCATCCAGAGTTCCTGCAGGATTTGAGGTGTCAGACTCTCAGTGCTGAAAGGCTTTAGTGACTAAAATATAACTGCAGTGGTGCATTGCACCTCCTAATATCCAGTCTAAACCTGTCCTGATGCTACCTGAAGCATTTCCTCTTACCCTGTTGCTTGTTGCCTGAGAGAAGGGTCCAATCCCCACACTGGGTACAACCTCCTTTCAGGTAGTTGTAGAGAGCAATARAATCACCCCCGATCCTCCTGTATTGCAACCCCCAGGTCCCTAAGCTACTCCTCACAGGATTTGTGCTCCACACCCTTCACCAGCTCCATTGCCCTTCTCTGGACATGCTCAGCACCTCAATGTCCATCTTGTAGTGAGGGGCCCAGAACTGGAAGATGCAACCTCACCAGTGCTGAGTTCAGGGTGACTCTCCTGGTCCTGCTGATCAAGCTATTTCTGATCCAGGCCAGGATGCCATTGGCCGTCATGGTCACTTGGGCACACACTGGCTCGTGTTCAGCTGCTGTGAGCCAACACTCTCAGATCCTGTTCTGCTGGGCAGCTTCCCAGACTTTCTTCCCTAACCCTGTGGCACTGCATGGGGTTGTTGKGACACAAGTGCAGGACCCAGCACTCAGCGTTGTTGAACCTCTTACAGCTGACCTCAGCCCATCAGTCCAGCCTGTCCAGATCCCTCTGCAGAGCCTTCTTACCCTCCAGCAGATCAACAGTCCCACACAACTTGGTGTCAACTGCAAACTTKCTGAGGGTCAACTTGATCCCTTTGTCAAGGTCATTGATAGAGATATTAAACAGAGTAACACCATTAGTGACCAGTAAACCAGCTGTGAACTGGATTAGTACCTTTTACCACCACTTTCTGGGCCTGACATCCAGCCAGTATTTCATCCAGGAAACGGCGCACTCACCCAAGTCATGAGCAGCCAGCTTCTCYAGGAGAATRCTGTGGGARACAGTGTCAAAGACTTTACTAAAGTCCAAGTCGAAAATATCCATGTCCCTCAGCCACTGAGTGGGTCACCTTGTCATAAAAGGAGATCATTCAATCAAGGATGCTTTAGCATTGAATTTRCATTTATCAGAAAATATTAACTGTCATTGTTGCAATGACATCCCAAATAAATTATTCTGCAAGTATTTTGAGTTTGTTTAAGGTGTTGCACTATATAGATAGAGGTGATAGAACAGTCACAGTGTAGTTATTGTTTTAAATACATTAACTGAAAAAGATGCCTAGTAAATTTGGAAGTATCGTTTAGCTACAGTAGATGTCGTGTGTTTTGTATACTTTTTTTTTTTTTTTTAATAAAAAACCAAAGCCATAGAACAGTAGACATTGTTAATTGTAAAGAAAGCACCGTAAGAACCTGGTGGGGTTGAATTCCACTGTCCAAGGGATTGGTATGATGGTTTTCACTGCAGCACCGGGGCGCCACCAAGTGGCAGCATCGGGAAGAGCCGAGCTCTCATCGGAAATACATTTTTCTCCTAAGCAAAGAAAGGGAGCAGATCCACACCTGGAAACARCCAGTTTCGGTTTGATTCAGCTGGTAAAGTAAATTAATCTAAAAGGAATAAACATATTTTTATTCTGAACCAGTGAGATAGAACCATAAATGGGAATACAGTTTGCAGCAAATTGATATATTTTGAAGAAAGGTTGTATGACTTTTTAAAACTGTTGGGAACAAATATACTACTCTGACAGTACTCATCAAATAAAGCAAACGTTTTCTTTGGACCTAATTTTGATACATATTAGTCTAATATTAATCTTCAACTGTTTTAATGGATCTGACCAAGTAACCCAAAACAGTGCTGATGTAAAGCATCATCTTTTTCATGCCATTTTCCCAAAGATCACAACATAAGATTGAATGACACATTGCCAAAGTSAAAATAATGGCAAAACCAAAAAGAATGGAGACAAAGCTTAATTTTATTCTCTAAAATGTCATCTCTGTTGACTGTACAAACATTCCTTGTTTTACCACAGCAGTTATTAGATATACCTTACACAATACCTTTCCACCATATTTAAAACTTTGTACCTGCCACTTGTCATGGTATGAAGAAAACCAAACTATTGCTTTACAGTCCCAAAATAGCTATTTCAAGTGGTTTTTRTGATTATCTTGAACAGTATTGAAGCCATGTGTCTTGCAGATATATACATTCTTTAGACTAGAAGTCAGATGGATGTAGCAGAAGCAGATGAAGCCTCTGATCAGTTAAATAAACAGAATCCCAACAAAACACGTTCAAGGTTGTTGTGACAGGAAACTGAAAAAACTTTGAACAATAAGCAATTTTGCTGTCTTCTACGGATCGTCACTGAGTTGATTTAAGGTGAACTCAGTACATAATTCACTGAAAATACTAAATTGTATACTCATTATTTTTTGTGGAAGGAGGGAGAAACAACAACAAAAATGTTCCTGATCCAAGAATAGTCATCCATGGCAATGTTAACAAGTAGCTGGAAAAAGGATAAGTAGTCTGTAGACATAGTTTTCATTGGTGGGAAGGGATTGCCTAAAYCCTTTCCTTGAGAGGAAACGTTAATTCCAGAGTGTTTTCTCCAAAACTTGTCTCTAAACTGAGACAGAGAAAATCCTAAATCAAAAATCACTGTTAAAGGAGTAAGGTGTTCTTCAAAGTTTGTCTCAGTTTTGCATTATTTTTCATTGTAGTTCACMTTCTGGTACATAACCATATCATTCAAAGGTAGAATCATTCTGATAAAAAAACTAACCTTAATTCCCTGTATGATGGATAAGTCTGTTCTCATTAAACCTTTCATGAGAGTCGTGTTTATTCATCAAAGCTAAGTCGTCATTATGACTGATAGAGCTGATGAGTGCCTTGGGAGGTGAAGAACACTTTGACAGACTGTTCACATTCAAATTTCTATCAGCCCTAAACACTGAGAAAAATAAATATGCAAAGACTTGCTACCCAGCTGAGAAAAAAACTCATTGAAACAATGGAGAGCAAATGCCAAATTATAGGCAAATTAGCTCATATCACTGGTTGCATGAAATTGTATTAAGTGTACGTTAAATATCTCCTGTAATATGTGTCTTTGGAGAGTTTTAACAGCTTTTTTTTTTTTTTTTTTTAATAGGCAAGATAGTTTTCCTACTACAGAATTTTAATCTAGAGAGGGTTGCAATTCATAGAAATGGCACCAAGTTAACTTTAAACAATGTGGTTCGTTTATTAGCAATGCAATTACAGAATCCAGGTAYGCCGACTCATTTACACATTTAGCTTGTAGCACTGCAGTCTGTGTTGCTCACTGTCTTGTGCCATCAGAAACAGCAGGGACATCAGTGTAGACATATTCAAGTACTTTTGGTTGTTCATTTATGTCCTACTCTAAATTTTGTTACAGGGTTGGACTGTTTTCKGTCATTCTGTCCCAGAGCTAGGTGGAAATATTTCAAAATACCAAATCAGCTCAGAAAATGATAGTCACAAAGGAAAATGTCTCTTTTTGTGAGGTTTCAATGCAGTACACCCAAGGTGCGCAGGGAAAGCCTCATCTGGTCTTGCTCTTCCTGTTGGCTCACGTAGCAGGAATCTGTGAAGCTTGGGCACCCTTGGCTGTGAGTTCTACCACAAAAAAGACCTGTTCTTGGCAGCTKTACTCTTGGAAACCCAGAAAACCAAACCCCTTGCCTGAGGTAGGATATCATGTGTTATCCGCCCCTTTTTTTATTCAATGGAAAACTGTATAGTCCCCTGAGAGGAGAAAAAACCCACCAATCAATCATGAAACCATGAATAATACATAGAACATATGTAGCTTCAGTCTGAAACATCAGTGCTAGAGACAGTGTTTTCTAACTTTTGGGTGCTTGATTTGGCATTCTTAATTATTCTTTATTGAAAAATTTGCGTACAAATTAGACTTTTTAGAAAATCAAATAGGAAAAAAAAGTTTTCCTGATTTTAAAATCTACTTCAGAGTGACATTAATTCCCATACAGAGTAAAAACCTCAGCCTCATTTAAAACTAATTGAAATTGGACTCCCTGAAAGACTGCACTGTCTATAGTATATGTGTCTTTGGTGCTCAATAAAACAATCCCAGGGATTGTTTCAGTTCCTGACCCTGGGGTAGCACACTCTGGTTTACACCCACAGCTTTAACTGTGTTCTGTGTCCATACTGAAAGGTTGTGCCTCTGGGTTTTATTCGGGTACCATGTGATGTTCCTATGACCCTAAGAGATAGCTGCTATTTATTCATAGGCTTTTTCTTAGGTCAAGCTGTCAGACACAATGTGAGGGCTGTGTTGCAGCTTGCCAGAGGGAAGTTTTTATAGAAAAAGATTGAGAGTTGCATGCTTTGCTTTGCACTGCAAGGATCTGTGATTTCAACTCATAAGGACTGTGTCGGTCTGTGAAAGCCAAACCATGCCAACAGTGATTAATATAAAGTATCCTGAGCATTTGGCCTGAGTTTTGGTTGGAAAGTTGGCGTGGTCCAAACCAAGCTCAGGATGCAAATTTCCTCCTGGACATTGGCCAAGCTCAGCCTGAAAGTCTAAAGTAGAGCATGAAATATCACTTGAATTTCTATGGAATGTGTGAATTAGCTGCCAGACCAGTGCTTTTTGGTAGTCATGTAGTTGTTACTTAATCACTATGTTATTGTTTTGATCTAAACCAGAGCACTACTGTGCAAAACATTCACRTTTAGAAATACAGAGTAAATTAAATTCGAGTGACCCGTGTGTTCCCATCTCCTGCATGAAGCTGAGGCTAATTCTGAAGTTTGATCAGGGTGCTCAGCCTTCTCCAATTAGGTTTCAAAAGTCTCCAAGAGTGGAGATTTTTCAGGTTCTATAGTTTCATGTGCTAGGACTTGGCCACACTCTTGTGAAAAATATTATCTTTATCTGCAGCTGAAATGTCCTGTGATGTGGCTTGAAGCCTCTTGTCTTTTTGCTGTGCCCATCTAAGAAGAGTCTGTGGCTGTTTCCTGTACAACTCTTCTTTTTTAGCTGAAGATRGTAAATAATTTCCTCTTTGCCTTCTCTTTTCCAGGCTAACCAAAACTGAATCTTCTAAGGCATATGCTCCAGCCCTGAAAGTACTGAAAAATATTGAGAAAACAGTGATTTTTACACTGAGAAAATATATTTTAGAGCCTGAAAGCTGCATGTAAATAAAAAGAAAACTCAGAACTAAACAGATACTTTGGGTTGAAAGCTAAACTTGAACAAAGRCAAAAATCCTTTCTGAAAAGGCAAAACCAATTTTGGCCAAAGAAAAAATGTGAAGCATGCCTTTCCCATCATTTCTTTTAGAATTATGTCTTATGCTTAGTCTTTTTCTTGTTTTAGCAATTTTTAGAAGGAGAAGATGTTATTTTGAAACAAAAATATTTATTTTAGAGCTTTTGGCATTTCTGAACAGAAATATTTTATTGCAAAGAAGTTTAACTTCTTATATGTTGTCCTTATATGCCTATATGGATTTTCCATCCTGTCTCCCAACTAAAATTTCAAGTGATCAGTTTGACTCAAATTCATAAACACATCCCTTTAGTTCCATTTTACCATGTTCAATATTAATTGATTTTGCTGTGTGTTGAACTTTAAGAAACATTTTATAGCTTCCAAAAGGTGAACAGGCATGTTTCATTCAAAACAAGGAAGATCTAAACAGTCACAGGTGTTGAATTCCATAAATTTTTCAAGGTGTTACCATGATCATGAACCAGTGGGATGCAGTCACTGATGACAGCACGCTGAATATCTGAGCAGCAGCCCAGCTTTCTGCCTGCTGCTGTGCTGTCTCTGTGCTATTGAACAACTTACTGGACTATGGCCTTTGACCTTAAGAAAATTTTGCATGTCCCCTTATCTTTTTTATCCCCCATTCTATTTGTAAAGTCCCTTTGAATAAAAAGAAAAAAAAAACAAACCCAAACAATACTCTAACCAAAAGAGTAATTTTTATGATAATTAGGTYTATTATGTGTCATTTATGCAGACTATTCAACTACTGCTTCTCCATTTTTACTGTGTCAAAAATAGTCATTCTGTTTCCTGTATTAAAGTCATACTCTCAAATCCTCTCATGAAGTGTAGGATATTTTCAGGGAATTCTACACAAAAATGGTAAGAAATATTCTCAGTACATCAGCAGTCTGTGTGCATTWGGGAACAAATAATATTTCTTTACAAGACAATGGGTTCCTGTTAAAATCCAAGGTAATACAGTACAAATCCAAGGTGCCAAAGTGCCTCCAACAGTTACATGCAATTTCTAGTCTTTTAGACTTGTTCTATTTATGGTGACGTTTTTTCTCAGTTTTCTCTGATAAATTCTAAAATAAGGCTTTTCTTGCAATATCATTTGAACAATAATGAAGAGAGGAGATTTTTAAAGGGCCACTAGATTGTTCATTTATTCTACAGGGCACAAATAACCTACTGCATACTCCAGAGTGGATGTTAGTTTTTGTTGGCCCTGTTTCTTTTACTGCCAGTTCTGCAACCTCATCTGTTTGTCCTCTGACTTGTCTTGCCTTCCTCCTAGACCTTTCAGTTTCCTATGACCCCGCTACGTTTCTCATTCTAGAGTTATGGCTGCACTCTTGCCCTTTTCTAATTCCATAGTCCCTGTAACTCATTCTTGGGTACTTATTTTTATTAAAGATATAATGCGATAATAAATTATATAACAGAATAAAAAATTATAACCAAAATATAATGTAGTGTAAAAGTTTGCTAACCTTTACAAGAGTAACTCCTTGTGCATGTTACATATTGTTTTTATCCTGTGTTGCCATAAATTGTCAGACTTGCTACAGAGTTGCCTTAAACTGGTGTAGAATTGGTGAGGGTGGTTGGGAAAAACATGAKCTGAGCCTCTTGTTTATCTGGCACCTGAGTAAGATAAGGCCTAACAACTGAATGATGTTTAGAGCAAAGTGGAGGCTTCAGTGCCCAGAGTTGTTCCAGTGAAGCTCAGAAGAGCACCCATGCCTCCAGATCAGCCACTGACCTCCCCCTTTCACTATGCAAAACAAGACTTGCTACGCATCTGGTCCTTTAAGGAGATAAGTATGCATGCAAAAACTCTCTGATGAATGTCAGAGAGGCTTTACTGCTTCTTTAGTAGGTGGAGGAAGACCAAGGTGCTCTTTTTACTCTTTGTAACATCTATGAATTCTGGGCAAAAGTAGCCAAGACCATCATTGAGCCTTGTTTGCTTAATAAGAAAGCAAATGAAAAGAGAACATGCCCTTCAATGTTGTCACAGTCACCAAAACCCCTCTTGTAACATGCAATTGTTCCCTCCTTTTGGGATGGGCTAAAAATTATTGTATAAAAGAAGGGGCAGAAAAAGGAAGAAAAATGGATAAGAGTGGATGGAAAACACCTCTGCTTTTTTGGGAGCAGTCAATGGAATATGTCTCTCCTCCTTCCCAAAGGGATGCCTTTAGGTGAGCAACTGTAGTGGAGCAGACCCAGGAATATTTATTTATACACACACACACATATATATATAYACACACATATTTGTAATACATCTCTGTTACCATAACTTTGGTTGCTACACGTATTGACTTTCTGCATTTAATGCATTTACCACTGYCAATCCAGAACCTGTTTTCCTGTTTCTTCTATAAATCATATATTGTGACTCTGGATCATGTAAGTTCTTATTGAACTTGGCCMGAGCCATAGGATCAGAGTGGTAAATTACACTTTTCATGAATCTGTGCTCACACAAATTGTTCTTGAACATGATTTAGACTCATGGTGTCAAAACTGCACTACTTGTGAACCTGTGCTCATGAAAGTTCTTATTCAACATGACCAGACTTAGAATGCTGAACTGGCTGTAATGAGAAATTAAGCCCAGTCACATCCAGCSTCCCTGATCTCTGAGGACCAGCTGGAGCACAAAATTTCTTCTCTGTCAAATTTCTATACTCTTAATGCAATAAATGCAAACTATTCAGGGCAAGTCAGTACCTTTTTTGATGCATCATTTCCATTTCTTTTTGGTGGTATTATGTTCATTGGCATCCCTTTTATGTATGCCTTGGGACATTACTGCAACATTGCTTTTTGTTACTGCTGTAAGGACCCAAACACTTGAATAAATCAGTCTGGCTGAGAAAAGGAAGAAAGACTCCATCTGCTATATGAGTTAGAGAAAAAATTACATCCTGAAATAAGGAAAAAAAATTGATTTAGTGTACTCCAATTTTGGCTCTTCCTTAGAGGTCTCATATCAGTCTTGGCTGCTAGAGAGTACTTGGCACATTTCCATCCTGATTAAATTGTCTGTCTAGACTGATAACTATCCAAGCCTCAATAAAATTACGGCAGAAATACAGCTTTTGGAACTGTCTTCTGAAGAAGTGGAKAACTAGAGTAGTTTAATCCTCAGGAGAGGGGAGAAGAGGTTGTGGTACTGGAGAAGGACAGATCAGGAGAATGAAGAGTAGTCAGAGACTTACAGTGTCAGAAAATTGTTTGGGATGGCTAATCAGAAAACTTTGATCAGGTCCCTTGTGCACCTGCATGGTAGCAATATACTAGAGTATAAAGCAAAAGTGAGAGCTGCATTAAGGGTAATAAAGATGTGAAAGATGGCTTATTTTCCTGTATTATCAGGATTCCTAATCAGTTATGTGACATTTTAACAAGAAGTGACTAATTGGGAACATTGGTTGATAAGATGCTGCAGTAAAGCATTAGAAAATAAGATTTCCAAACTTGCATCCATTTAATGAATTTTGTCTGCTGTAAGACTATCAACAGCTTTATCCAACATTGAAAAATGGTGCTGTTCACCTAGAAAGCTTTGCACTCTGGAGTCAAATAGAAAGACCAGGTGAGCAACATCCACAGAAAAAGGACCAGTTGTTGGACCGGTGTAGTTTGCCATGCCTTCTCTGCATTAATCCCCTCACCAGAAGCCACCAAAAAGAATAGCCRGACTTGACACTTCTTTTTGCCTTCTGAGGAATGTACTGATCACACTTGGATTTTTACTCAGTACTAACAATCTGACAGTGTGGAAAATGTAGTCTTTTCCATTCAGCTCATCTTAGGTAAAATTCGTATTAGACTTGCACACCTTGAACGTTAGGTGTTGCTGAACATTACTTGCAAATGCAGAATTTAAAAAGAAACAAAAAGTGGGCTACAATTTAACTGCTTAAATTAACTTTGGATTGTCTAAGTTCTTCAACTGCTTATTTTATTTATTTTTGGCTTATTTTGTGTATTATTCATTGAGTTCCCTTGAAAAAACCAATAATATGTGTGGTGTACAAACAGATCAAAAAGACAGTTAATGTCCGTGAGACTGTACTTCCTTTATGAGGAGTCTTGGTAGATATCTCCTATTCCCTCTACTCAGTTCAGAAATATTTATTGAGCATATAATGCTTGGTCGTGTTATCCTTGGTCACGGGCACAACATATAGAAATCTTGAATCCTGTGCACATGCAGTCGGTTCTCCAGTTACTTGGTGCCCTCTTCYAGAAATATTTTTGCCATGCCCTTACCCCTTTTATACCTCCCAGCTTTAGCACTTTGGTGGCTTTGAATATTTGGCCTTATGGTAACAAGTGGGAGGAGTTTAAAACAGATGAACTACCCAGAGACCAAGGAATTGAAATGCTTCTTAATGGAGAGAGAGGCATGAAGATTTGTCAAAACCATGAAATCACACCAAGAAGAAAAGTGTCTCAAATGATCCCACTGAACTCAGTATGGGTTTTTGTATTAGCATGTACCTATGAATTTAAGCTCAAATATCCAGACAYTGGACTACACAGAGGCAGCAGCAAGTTCCGAGTGAGTCTCAGAAGGGTTTTTTTTCAGCTCTGCCTCAATGTTGTGAGCTAAGAGATGGGATGGGGGGATGGGTAGGTGGGAATTTTGTGCTTGGGGAATAAATATACATTACTCCACATATGAAGTATACATGTGTGATTTGGTTTCTGTTWTCCTGACACCAGTCCAGGAGAGTGAAATAATTTTTTGATCCTACAAAAAAAAAAAGAATATTTTCAAGATGTCATTATTTTTCTTTCTCCTAATGCTAATTAGCTGCAGCACATAAGACAGAGCTGCTATTGCATAGCACAGCTTTTTCTGGACACAAGGCAGCAATACCATAGAATTCTTGGCACTCACATGAACCCAAGACAGGAATAGGCATGGGTGGACTGAAAAAGGTGAAACAAAATACCTTARGATTTAGTGGGATTTAAAATATTCTGGTTTTGACCACTTGGGAAAGGTTTGATGCCCTGAAACCTTTGCCACCAGAAAGCAATGGAAGCCTTCAAGTACACACATCACCTACATAGTTTAAAAAACTCCCTTGTCTGTCACTGAATAATATGAMTTGTTCTTTCATATTTGCTCTGAATCCAGTGCAAAGAGACTAAAGATCAGTTGTAAGGAAGGCTCTCTTAAAAGTATAAAAATTATACTCAAGATAAAAATATTTAAAATATTTAAAATATTTGAATACTTTTTTTTTTTTTTTTTTTTTTTTTAGTTGGCAAAACATGCATCTTACAAAACATTAGATATTTTATACGCAGCTTTTTAGGGAGCAATGGATACCTATGTATCCTAAATCCACTAATCCATAATGTTCTACACATGACCAAGTTTCCTTTAGTCTCATACACATTTTTCCCCTTACTCTCATGGAGATGAGCGTTTTCACTACATTCTTCAGTGGATAGGGGCATTACACAGCCATAATTACTATAGCATTTCTGTCCTGGCCAACTCCCCTTTTTTCCTCTCCCATACCACCAGGACTCAGTGTTGTGGCTGTTGAAACAGTATCCTTGTTCTCAGCTCACAGGCCCAGACCAGCCAGCCGTGATACCAGCTTGGAACCAGAAATGTGGGGAAAGCRTTGTGCAGCCTAAGGTTGGAGTGGGTTGATGTACTGGGGTCTCTACTGAAAACATCCGCTGTGCAAAGATTTCAAGATCTAATGACATGGACAGACCTTGATAAAATTTTGTGAGGATAGCAATAAGTTTACTTGCAAACAGGAAGTCCCTGTATCAAAGGATGAATGCGCTATACATATTCAAATAAAATGCTGCCAGAGTATTTTAACATGGACAAAACGATGTGGAGTTTTTTTCCCCCCTTAATTGTGTTTTCAGAAACAGCTGAAAGCTTTTGACTGAAGTTTTCTACAAAATTGTTCAGAGGCAAACATCCAGCGTGGAAAATTCCAGACTGAGTTATTCATGTGTGGCAAAATTATATGCAGCAGATAAGAGGGAAGTGGGTTCAGAAGTGATGGATAATTGTCATAATTGTGCTACAAGTCCTACCACAGCACGCTAATGTATTAACCAAATCAGGTAGTGTACTGCTGCTACCAAAGAGTAGCAAAGACAATGTGCAATTTCTGTCAGCTCAGGTAATTAYAGCATTTCACTCCATTCATTCACATCATGGAAATATCAATTTGAAGCCTAATGGAATACTTTTAAGAGCATTAAAAAGCACAGACAAATAGCAGTGTTTTGTCAAAATCCCGAAGATATGCATTGTGAAAGTTTATCTGTATGCATGCAACAGTAGCCATTATATCTGTAATAGCATTACAGGAACACTGGGTTTGATTCCCTTTCTAAAATATTTTATCATCATGGTTAACTCAAATGCTTTACTTCTTGTATAAAATAAGAAGGCCAAGACCCTTTTCTGTTCAAATATGCAGTATTGCTGTATTCTATATTTCTGGCAAATAATTGCAGAGTGGATAGGGAAAGAATGTACTTAAGATGCTATGAATAGAAAAGAGGGTATTGTGGGCTTTACTAATATCGCCCCCCCCCCCGTTTTTTCCTCTTTGTGCAGTGACAGTAGTAGCAGTGTGGATACCATACYGAAAAGGGGATTAGGAATTCGATCRAGTCTCTAATCCTGTTCCATTAGGTTGCTCTGGAAATCGTTTATTCTGTGACTAATTTCTCCACCAGTAAACAGCATATGAAGGTCTTTATTATATTGCAGCTTGAGTTTCAATTTCTCAACAACGTCTAGAATGCTGTAAGTTTGATTTCTCTCTGGCCACYCAACCAAGTAATGCCGCCTCATCAGTGCTAGAAAACATCCTTCCAGCAGATGGCAGATATTGCTCATGCAATGTAATCCTATCATTCTGATGGGTACTGCAGCCATGGGACCTGGAATTTCAGGAAAAGCAGGAGGWAAAGCCTGAATAACTGATTCTCAACATACACACATTTCAATAAATCTTAGGTATCATTATTAAAGTTTGCCTGATTTTTATGCATTTAGTCAGCACAGAATCCCTAAAATATGCTTCTCTTTCATTACGGGAGTGTTTTTTAAAAAAAATGTTTGAGTAAAATAATGATTAGGGATCTAGCTGTTTAAAAATAGTGGAAACTGTTCTCATTTGAGCATGTGTTTATGATGTTTGAGTATTAATATTTCCTTTTACTGACTTGCATGAATTGCCACTGATAAGGTGAATTAATCAGCCAGAATTCTTTCAGTCTTGTAGACATTTGGTCATTTTGTAACAGGAGAAATTCATACAAGTCTGGACAAATTATAGTAGATTTAAAGCCCTGGTATGCTTTACGGTAAATCTTGACATCTGCTCTATTTTTACTGCTGTTCATCTGACTCTACTCATTAGTTCCCTCTATCCTTTATGTAAGTTCATAGAGCCAGAGAAGTTACAGTAAAGTTCACCTCATGGTGTAAGAAGCATAAAAYAGACAAGCTGATGGAGAGCTCTAATGACACTACAATGTACTCCATTCTGTTATTATTTGTCTACTGTTTAAGAAAAATGTTCCAACTGGGAAAAGACAAGACAAAGAAAATAGTAGGAAATAGCTTGATACTTGCAAAAAAGTCACAATTCAGTGACCTCTCTTGCAGACGTCGAGTTATTTTCCGGATCTGAGCTATGGTACGAAGGAGCATCTTACTTATAAATTACATCAAATTTTATTTCCATTCTTATTTTTCTTTGACACTTTCTGAACCAAAGCTCTCAAACTCCTGCACAGGAGATGCTATACCTTTTAGAATTTTGTTCATTAACTGTTCAGCTGAGAAGATCAAAACTGTTCTTCCTAGGTACCTTAAAAATGTTCTGCAAAGGAAATGAGTGAGTTTTTTAACATTTTTTTTTATTGTCACTTACGAGTTTGGCTTCTTTTTCTCTAGCTGACTGGGTTATTTTGTTTATATGACACTTTTAGAAGTAATTTCTTTCCAGTATTTTATTTTAAATTTTCCTCAGTCCTGTTTCTATCATTTCTTCTGTGAAACACCCTCTATCAATGATCAGGTTGTGTCAGGTTGGGGATTATTTTCACGCTTAATGTGAAATATTGCCTAGTTGCTTAATATGGTTCTGTGAGAAAAATTTAAAAGCTTCATGAATACCTTGAAGTAAGCAGGTCTTCAAATTCTTTATTTTGATAACAAATCTCTTKGCAAAAATAGATAATTCCAGCTGATACTTGTTGATGTTATTACTGCTGGTAGTATGCTGGTAGTAGTTTTACCCACATCTTATGTTGAAGCCATTCCGTAGATCAGAAGGATCAAATAGAGATTGTAAGACCATTTTTCCATTGGTTATCTAGTATAAGCTTGAGTGACATGACACCCATTTATGTTGAAGGCAGTTTAATATGAGTTAGAGTTCCAGAATTTGTTTGTGAATTAAGGGAATTTTCCATCAGGTCTATGCCAAGGACGGGTATTGAAAGTGTCCGCAAGCAAGTCTACCCTCCTGCTTTGTAAGTAGCAGGGACAACGATGTCCAGGAGAAAATGTATCACTTTTTGAAAAGTCAAGCTTTCATGCCAGTGTGAAATACAACATGRAGTGTTTAGTAGCAACTGCATCAGTATGTAACATTGCATCGTTAGACTTCAAACAAGAATAAGAAGAATTTATAATTTAGAATGTAATATTTCTAAATTATCTGTGCAGTAAAATGGGAAACCTAAGCATCAGTGAATGCACTATAGGTCTTGCATAGTGTAATTGTTTGTATGATAACATTTCTATCACACATAGGAAGCAAATACCTCTTGGTCATAAATGGTTGTCTCATGAGCCTGTATGTATTTTCACAAAATATTATCCTTTATTCCTCTAAGCATATTATCCTTTATTCCTCTAAGCATTCCTCTAAGCATATATCCTTTACTCCTCCTCCTGTTGTGTCATTGTTCTGATAAGGATCAGGAGATTAGCCGGGGTTTTAATTTAATTTGTTAAGAGCTAACCATTGTGTGCTCTCCCTTTCATGCATTTGGATGAAGAGAAAGAAAAAAATGAGGAAAAAGATAAAGGCTGATTGACTAAAAACTTCTGCTTATCTTTCCTTGTGCCCTGTTCATTGCTGTAGGTACTGTGAGGCTGACACAAATGTTTTTATGCAACATGTGAAACAACAATCCTCTCCTGAATMTCTTGACCTTAGGAGGCATAGTTTTTCTTCTTGAATCAAAACATATAAGCCAGACGTGATATAAATATTGGTGTATCTGTCACATTTATCATTTCACATCTAAGCATCTATACAGACAAAAGCATGAAGGAAAATAGCCGGAAAATAACAGTAAGAGGAACTATTGAGGTTTAAATGTGATTTAGTAGTGCTGGCAGTTTCACTGTGGGATTATAATCAGCATAACTTCACATAAAGTTGTTTATCTTATCTGATATATAAAATTGGCTGGAATTTAATMATGTCCTGCACAGTTTATTTAGGCATGAGATCTCCAAAGAATGAAATTTCTATATCTCCACATTGCTMGAACTTTTTGTACAATATTTCCCAGGTTGTGTGAACATGGAAGCAAGGAAGGATGGAGAAAGGACAGCCTGGAACTTCTCACAACTCAACACATATTATGAACAATTCAATTGTGCATGCAGAAAAAAACCCACTTTGTTACAATACCTGAGATAGCTCAATTTATTTAGCCATGTGCAAAATACATCATCTGATACCACTTTYCTTTCATTGGAAGCTCTCATGGGAGACAGGTACCTCCAAATTTTAAGTGTCTATCTCTCAGTGACTTGGTTTCTCCCAGTGCTGAGGATAACAGCATTTTCTTAATAAATAGGGCTGTGAATATAACTGTGAAGCACTCAGAGTGCACCAAACAGAAAGCTATTTAAAGAACAAAGAGAGATACTTCTCAATGTCTATTTGTAAATCAAATCGGAGCAGTTGGAACCAAACTATGAGAATGAATTTGTACTACAATGCTATAGTTGAAATAAAAGCTTAAATCAGTCCTAAATATAAATGCAGATTTGTAAAACTTTTTGACTTTCACTGCAGGTAAAATTTTTGTGAAATCAGTTCACAGATAACCTTCTTGTAACACTATTCTTCCTTCAGCTATCTTCTCTGCTATGGCTGCCTGTTCACTAACTGCCCCTTAAAGGCACCCCTTTAWATTTTCTGAATTATTTGCAAGAAACTATGCTTCTCTTTTACACTCTTTTTAAAGGAAGATCTCAGGTGTGAAACCTGTGGAACATCTAGGAATGATACAAGTCTGTGGAACCATGGAACTGTATCAAACACAATTTTTGTTCAAGCTATTTTTCCCAAATTGTCCATACCTTTACAAAGTGTTTCTTCTTAATTGTTTGAATCTCTAAGACTTTAGCTGTTAAGAGTTACTACAGAAATATTTGCTCTGATTATTTAATGTTTTACCTCTCCCACTTACCATTTGKTCTTCTCCCCAATTGTGTTTTACATCTCCTAGGGCAGGGGGAGCATCTAACTATGTTTCTTGAGGGCCTGCTACAATCAGATCCGTAAGTTTCTACAGTTATATATACATTATTCAAGAYTTCTTAAGTGTTTAGACTGAAAACATTGACCTGGTGAATCATGCTGCAGGTTTCTGTGTAGCCTGGTGACCTGCTAGAGACTCAGCACCACTGCAATGGGGTGATATAGTACTGATCCTTGCCCTCTCAGAAGTAACGGGACCAGAAGCCAATTTACCCAAAAACAGCAGAGGGGAATAGAAAAAACTGTGTTACTTTAGCTCCCCAACCTGGTTTGTTAAGGCATTGCAGAGAGTGTCAGTGCACTGCCACTCTAAGAGAAGGCATAAAAACACAGCTGCAGGTGTTTGTGAGGTATTTGAGAAGCTGTTCMCACCCTGTTTGGCATCAGCTGGCCACATTGGCTGAATCAGTCAAAAAGGGACAGCACGGTCAGTCACCCTCCAGGTAAACCCATTTGTCCACACACAGGGATCCCAACTCTCTGGTCTTGCCATGAAACTGCAAAGCTTCCTCTCAGTGTGTACCATCTCAGATGAAGCACAGCTTGGCAAAAAAAGAAAAAAAAAGGTACAGACTGCATTCCTTTGCATCTGATGTATGTAAATCTGATCTAAGAATCCCTTGCTCTTTATGACTGTCTGCCAAGGACTAGAGTCAGCTAAAACTGGCATTTTAAGTCTCTTCTTTGTGGGAAAGATTTATGAGCAGCTGTAGCTGGTGTGGTGATGGCAGCTGATATTTGAAATTATTAGTGTCTTTCTTCGCTGAAATTTTAGTAATTATGGTTAAATTTTCAGCCTTCCAACAGTAAACTTTATGGACATGGGCATCTCCAGAAACCCCTGATGGGAAGTACAGGTTCCTTAAAGTGAGCTGAGGTGAGAAAACAATTTCTGCATGAATAATCACAAGAAGAATCCTGGAAGGTCCCSCAAAWCTGCTGAAATCCCATTTGCTGCTCCTCAATCCACTTCTGTGCCACCAAGGTCTGCAAGAACATTCTTAAGCCCCAGCTCTCTGGAGCTGATGCTGGAGCTGGCCTTCTCCTATGGTCTCTGATAGGAGCCTGTCCACAGCAGCCTGCCTTCTCCCTCTGGAGCCAGATGCCACACTCCATTGTTTGACAGAGTGTTTGCTGACACTTTATTTACATTACTGAAGGAATATGCAGAACTACATTTGGTATTCTCTATTTCTGTGTAAATGGCCACAGATCTGTACATCCATCCTCTTACTGCCCCACTGTTCTAACCTTAAGCTAATGATACTCATTCATTTGTTTTCAAGTTCCTCTTGCTACAACTTCTGTGTTATCATCTTGCTCTGCCTCTCTGACTTTCATTTCCTTGATCTCAATACTCCAGCTTCTCCTTATGTAATTGAGAAGGACTGAAGAAGAAAAAAACTGAGGAGTTTTTTTTTTTTTTTTAATGTAAACCCTAATCTAAAGGTAACATTAACTGCATTAATGCAAGAAAAACTTCAATGCTGTAAACTGTTAAAACTTKAAAACTATTGAAATGCTTAACATTGAATCTAAATTTTTTCAGCTTTGAATGTTGAATGTAGGGGCATGAATGTTTACAACATTCATACTGTAAACAAAAAAAAAAGCCAACACCAGCAGGACTAGCACAAATCATATTACAGTCCAAAGCAACTCTACTTTGTACCCTATTTTGTGATCTCTAACTTTTTAAAAAATCGTTCATATAGTTTTTCTAAATTTACTTACTTGATCTGCAGGTACTCACACTTTTCATAATTTTCCATATGTGAGACGTTGCACAAGACCTGATGATCTTAAATAAAGTGTGTTTAAGAGGCCTGGTCTTTGAGCTATTACACACACACATATTTAGCATGGGGTATTACAAGAGATCCCCGTGATCTGTGAAAAGTGCAAACTTTTACAGCATCATGGCCCTAAAATGTAAAAGCTTCAAAATAGGGCACAAGTACTACATTTGTTTTGAAAATGCTATGGTGTTGTGCAGCTAAATAGACATGATCTCTGATAGTGGTCATAGCATTGCTATTCATGAAGTAATCACCATCATGTTTTCCTTATAAAGCTATATTTAACCAATATCCCTCATTAAATTGTGCCTTAGTTTCTGGTTATTTTTTGAGAAACTTTCCCCWCTAAAGAAGCATTCAGTGCCTCTTGCTCATTTCTTGCAATGTGACAGCCACTTTGGACAACAGACTAAAGAGTGGAACTGATATGGAGAAAGTGTCAGAAAAACCCAGCGCTACCTACATAAACATGCTGCTACATGAAGGCACGGGTTGTCTTTGTTCTGCAAATTATGAGCTCATACGTCAACATGGGAAAACAGATGTTTAGATGAAAAAAATAATGAAAAGGCAGAATGAGGAACATGTCCAAGTTCCTTTGGCTTTTGTTCAGGTGTTCCATGRACAGAGCTGATGGGAATCATGTGGAGTGGCTGATTAACATTGGAATCAGATGGTCTTTCTGTAAATGTAAAAAAGGAAAGAAGCCATTTTACTCTGTATACATACATCTTTGATTTACTGCTGGGCTTAGTTAAAATAGGTTTTTACTGCTTCTTATGAGCAGGATAGAAGTTAATTGTCAGAATGTACTTCATCCTTTTCTGTGGAAGAAAAGGTTTGTATCATGACATTAGTAGAAGGTCATCAGATCTCTTCCGTTCCTGCCTGTAACTATTGAGATGAAAGACCTGACTGTCTTGGCCTTTGCTCCTCAGGTATTATCTGTGCAAAGTGACAGCACTTTTTGCACATTTTAATATAGACACAGGATTCTGCTCAATATGCAAAACTCTGGAAAATAATTTCCTACAGTGTCCATTTGTTAATCCCTTCCAGGCCCAGTTCTTAGCCTTGACTGAAGTGCTGCCATGTTCTTTTACTTCAAGAGATGTAAAATCCATGTACTCCTAAAGAATAATTCTTTCAGGAATGCCCTCTCCCTCTCCCCCTCCCCTCCCGGCTGATTTCCTGTTTACTTTCTCTGATCAGTGTGAACCCTCCCCGTKTCAACAGGTCAGATACCAAATACTATTTTTCTTCTATTGCTGTCAGTTTCAAAGAGCAAACAGAACTTCCTATCACAGGGAATCATTTTTATTTAGAGATTGGGACCTTGGTTTTTTTCAGTTGCTATAGACTCATGAATCCTGATCCTCCTACACCTCCCCCAAACCAACACTTTCAGATGCTATCTCAGGGCACAGTGTACCATGGAACATTCTGGTAAAAAATCATATTAAAACAATCAGTTATATCACAGTCTTTAAACTGAGAGTTTATGCAGCAAACCTTCCTGYGTTTTTTGAAAGATAAGAATCTGCAGCCTGCAAGGGACTGCTGAATGCTTGTGCAATCTGCAGGTCTACGTTGAGAAATAGCTTAGGTATATTTATAAAAAGTAATTGTTGGATAATCTGATCTAAAGCTTCCCTTGCTTGTCAGATCACCAAAAGATAAGTTTATAGTATTACTTTAACATTATTTAATTTTATTAGTTTTATTATTAAGTCATTTTTTGCCTGAGACAATTCATACTGACCTTAAAATGAAATGGAAACAAATGGTGCCARAAGTAAGAGTCACCAAGGGAAGGATGATACATGTCTGTCATCCATTTACACACAGAAACAAAATTAAGGGCTCGCTTGTCAGCTGYACTAAGGCAGGGCTCAGCCCAGCTGGGACTGCGGGGGAGCATTGCTTTTGTTCCTGGGAAAAAGTAGTCCTCAGATTAGCTGGGAATTAATATCTATTAGACCAGCTTTGCACTTCCCCAAACCACCAAGCCTTTTCCTTGGCTTCTGGGGATCATATTCTCCTGCTCAAAGTGATTGCAAGAGGAGAGAGCCATTTCTCAATTTTTTTACCTGAAATTTGCCAGATTTTCATTCTCTTGCTCCTCATTTTTTTCAACCAACTGTGGTAACTTCCTAGTCTTCTGATATTTCTTACTTCTAGTTCTTTGGTCTTATTCCCAGCTCAAAAGCATCCCTTTCCCTTTTACCACCACCTCCTTATCCCAGTCAGCACTCAGGACAAATAGCCCAATGCTGCCCTGCAAAAAACAGCTGAAGCCACATTTGGGGACATGGAAGCATTASAAATCCAGCCAGTGATTGACAGTCTGGCCAGACTTGGGATTTGTGCTTAAGTGAAGTTTCCTTTTGGTTCAAACTCAGAACACATCTTCTTCAGGGTAATGGGAATGGCAGAACTATTAGAGACCAAAGTTGCTCAAGATCTTTGCTTCACCTTCCTGCCAGGGAGTAAAGACTGGCCAAAAGGCAGCTCCATCTTGCCATGAGAGACACCCTTCCTCTCCCACTGCCTCAGATAATCCAGCACACAAAACTGCATCTAGAGGATGGCATTAGTTCTCAAGTGCTAAAAAGATGTAAAGCTCTGGAAAGCTAATCAAATGTCAGTGGGAAAGGATTTATATTCCCAGATGGCAGAGAATGAACTCATAAAGTGCTAGTCATCACCTCAGGATGAAATCTACCTAATCTTAAGAGGAGAAAGTGTAGAGCTTCAGTGGGGGAAATTTCTAAGATTAAATCTTTGCCTTCCTACTTGAAGGGCAGCTGTGTACTCATTTACTGCACAGTCAGAGCACGTGCTTACAGAGAAAATGCCCTAAYGTGACAAGGCTATAGGATTAGGAAGGAAACCATGGATTTCTCGATGCCATCTCACTGTTCTTCTGCTCCTCTCTCTCCAAAGTGAAGTTATACAACTTCTACTTTCCTTAGAGACTCTTTGGCCACAGGATGAATGCGGGTTGTGTTTTAACCTAAATTATGTCATATAATGAACTACTAAGAGCTGGTTTTAATAAAGGAATTAAAGAAAATGAGACTGCTGACAGACAACATGAGGAACATTCTCAAATTCCTTCTACAATATTGATTTTATTCCAGTTTCTCATTAAAAACATTTGCTTATTGTATACATAAACTATTTCTGCAACAGTTGAAGTCATCCAGTGAGCCAAGCACAATCGAAGTGTAAGTTCCAGGCCTCTGTTTTCATCAAGACTATTGTGTTGGATAGAAACCCCAGTGATGTCAGAGATTTAATATGTCAAAGCAGGAGCAGCACACAAACATAAAATTGAAAGAACTTTGGAGAGATTGTTTAGTAATACCACCAAAGTAGTCAGCCCTGCACAGGAAAGTGAAGCAGCCAATGATTACCCTCTACTGGCACCAAATTATTGACACCAGGATTATACATCACCTATAAATATAAAGAACTGGTTAGTCCAAAGGTAGGTATCTGTCCTGAGACATGGTGGTCATTAAAGAATCCATAATAAAGGATAAGCACAAAATGTTTTTTTTTTTTTTTTCCTTGGTAGAGAGGTTATTTTTTCTCCAAACTTTAGCAATCAAGATTTGARTCAACTGCAATGTAAATGGCAAAGGCACCTGAATGAGTCTGTCTTATAAGTGGGGTTTTTGCTAAAGGAACATGTGGCTCTTCTTTTCAGGGAAAATTTGAATTTGAATACTGAGATTTGGGGCAGGGAAATAGAACAAATACAAACTAAGGTTGGTTTTTTTAAAATAAAGAGGTAGTTTTTTTCAAAGAATATGGTAATATGGAATTCTGATTGATAATAAAATCAGAATAATATCCTAATATTGGAATGTAAACATGTGAAAGGCATTTGTGAATAAACCAGTTTGTAGCTAGAACTTAATAAGTACCGTAGTTTGTGAGGTAGTCTTCTTGTGTTTTACTTTAGARATGAAATGGAGTATTATTTCCCAAACATGAAAATTCAAGGTGTATCTTAAGAAACATTTCAAATAGGGTAATAGAGAGCTCCAAATAAAATTAGAAATTTTCTACAGATAATGTAGAGATTTCAAGAAAGACACATATAAACCATTTAATTATTTTATAAGTGTTAATTGACCTTTTTTTTTGCTTAGAAAATGAAATGAAAAACATTGGCTTAAGATAAAAGATCAAATTAACTACTCCTCTGAGGAAGATTTTTCCATAAGAGACTTTTAAAGACTAGAAATAAAAACATTTTTGACAAATTTATGACAAAAACTGACAAACACAGACAGCTCGTGAGGCACAGGAGCATGAAAAGCTGACCTGCTTTGTGGCATTTAYGGTATCAACAGTACTTTAATCTGAGAGACTCACCAATATCCAAATTTAATAAAAAATAATAATAGAASTGTTTTTTGGGTACCACGAAGGTATTGTTTCTCCCTTCAAGAAAATACTCCAGTATCTTAATCAAACAATAGAATTAATATAAAGGTATTAAGATTTGGAAAGGAAGTACTGAGCCTCTCCTTACTGCATTAAGCAGACTGATCAGTAGAAGTTTTATTTAAAAGGAGTTAAGAGCCCTCTATATTGTCTAAAGAAATTGAGATGCTTAAGTTTCTCATGCATCATCATTGATGGAATATTTAATGGATTTTACAACATCCTATAAGCCAACTTTGTTTCAGGCAAATCTACTGTGATTCCACTAGGAATAGAGCTTATCCTGGTGTTTTCCACTTTCTCTGTTGGCTGCAGAGCAGCAGGTGGCAGCCAGTAAACCCTGCAGGATAAACCTTTTGTAAGGTATGGGCTGTGGGGCCAATCCAACAGTCAGTGCACAAGCAGCACTCCCACAGTTGCTCCTGGACAATGGAMCTGAGTAAGGAATGGAACACTCTGTCACTGCACAACTAAACCTCTCCCATCTACATAAAGGGAATTTTAGACTTAAATCATCTTGGAAAAAAAAAAAAAAAAAAAAAAAAAAAAAAAAAAAAAAAAAAAGAAGAAACTCCACCTAGGAAGAACAGAAAAAGAAAATAAGGAACTGTTGCTAGAAAAGAGGAATTGTATGCTCCTAAGATACCAAAACAAAGCCATGAAAAGGTCCTTTTTTGGGTGCTGAGAGCAAGAGAGACATGTCAGTGTGGCATTATCCTTGTGTTGGTTTGTTCATACAGCTATTGAGCCTTTGACTCCAAGCTATGTGGCTTCCATTGGCCCATGGCATCACRCTCCATGGAGCAGAGGAGAGACCTGAGAGTACAGAAATCAACCAGCAGAGCACTGGCCAGATTTTCATGACCATAGGCTGATGCTTACAAAAACACCCTGAAGAAATCAGGTTCCATTTCAGCAAGGCTGGAAGCAAGTGTTTGCCTTGCCTCAAGTGGTGTCTCAGACACACTCATAAAGTCTCTGCAGCTCCATATAGGGAAAAAAAGCARTGGTAATCAGTAGAGTGAGCTGGTAAAAACAAACCCAAGCAAATTGCAGCTTCACATTTTGGGTTTACTTTGAGCTCTATCTTTTTTATACTGGTTTCTTACATCAGTTAGATGAAGGTTTGAGGGTTCTTACTGGAATTCCTGAATATCTTGTGTTACAACTCTGGAAAAGTTCCTTGGCTGTTTGCCACCCTTTCCAGTACAATGTTATGGTGTGACAGATGGATTCTATAACAGTGGYTAGCATCCAGAGATGTGAACCACAGGGGGTGAGGGATTTAAGTGTCTGCTGTCCTACATGTAAATATGTGTTTTTAGGAACAAGAGTCACCTGGCTATAAAGGTGCACCAGTTTGTTTTTTATGGCCTCACTGCTCTGGGAAGTAAATAATCATTTCTCTTTCAATAAGKGCTGGAGCATGGTAATAGGTTCACAGATACTCCATGGTAACATCAATAAACTTCAGCATGTGGGGAGAATGATGGAAAGGTGGGATGCAGTTTTCTGCTGCTGGAGAGACCACATGCACTCTGTAAGATGAATTTGCCTAATGCTCTCCCTAACCATCACTGTTGATGTCTGCCATCCTGGGCCTGACCTATATATGACCTGACCTATATATGCTTCTGGTTTTGTTTGGGCTCTGATTTAATCTGTCTGGAGGCATTTATCTGTGTAGAGTTTTGTCAACCCGTGCAAGCTSTGCTGTTCTTCTGAGTGCCAATGCAATATACACAGGGTCTTCTGCTTCAGTCTGAGCTRCAAAAGAAGTCAGATCATCAAGCAAACCCAAATGATCAGGCAGCATTTTCTCAGCTCTGTGAGACAAACTTGCTGTGGGCAGCTGCAGTGGTAAAATGGCAATGAGGCAAGAGAAAAGCAAAGGTTCTCAGTTGGCCTTCATTCCATGCTCCTGAACCACAGCAACCACAAATTGAAAGGCTGGTTTAAAGCCATTTTCTCCTAAAAATCAAGTTGCTGCTTTAAGAAACAAAGATCAATTTACTGGACTCTTATGTATTTTCTGTGCAGGACATGATCAAGAGTTGTGTTTTCATCTCTCACCTACATTTKCTTACTGGAGAGGTAATTTTAATTATTCTGCTTCATTCACTTTCATGTGAACTAGCTTCACAATATGCAGCCCCTGGGAGCAGAACTACAACAACATTTATTTTATTCAGAAAGAAAGTAGCTGCTGAGGCTACTTTAAAAAATAGCCTTTGAATTTGTGAAAGTAAAAGGTCAACATCTAATTTATAGGGGCTTGTGATGTATGTAGAAACCTGTCTCTGTTCCACGATCTTTTATATTAGGACAAATTTGATGCAGTTCCATGGACTCTGCAAAAACACTCCAGTGATTTGTTGTTGTTGAGATGTTGACTATAGAATGGTTCCTTGTGACTTTGATGTGAACAAGCAAATATTTCAGCTAGCATAGCAAACGTCTGTGTGAGGCTGACCTGCTCTGGTTTGTGCTGCTTCACGTTATGGGATGTGATTACTGTAAAATTGCAGAACAGCTGAGAGCCCACTCACTGTAATCTAGGACTAATGAGAGAGGTCTTAGAGCCTTATAGCAAAAATAAAAAGACATTCCATGATTTGCTGATCAATTCCTCCCATTCCACTGTAGATRTGAAGCCCCAGGGGCATTTAGGATGGCAGCATGGAACTCCCATGCTGCTCTTGTAGGTGCTGCTGAGTGTTTTACAGACCCTGAACAGCCTGGGCACGGGGAGCTGTGCTGGACCTGGCAATGGCCAGATCCACCCAGGTGGCTCTTCTCCAGCCTTCCCCTCATGACAGGTTCCTGGGAGACTTTTCATCTCAGAGACAGCATTGGACCCTGGCTGGCTTCCTGCATTCCCATGGCACTGCGTGCTGAATCCTGGCAGTTCAGAAAAGGAGTCGGGATTAGCAGCATTTTTTGTATTTTCTAAGGTTTTCAGTTAAAAATATCAYCTCAGTCCCTCATCATTCGATRTGAATGGGAAGTGGAGCTGTACATTTCTCAGATGGTTTCCTGATTAACCCTTTGGTTTCTGGGCACATCCATAATCTGTAGCCAACCTTCAGCTTCTGAAATGCCAAASTAATGTGATTCTGCAAATTGCTAAGCAGCCTTGAAATGATACYGTGAACTGCAATGAGAATGGAGTATGTCACCATGCAAAAAAACCCCAACCCTGCTCAAGGCATCTCTAGTAGCTCAACCAGACCTTAAAGACTATCTATCAAGAGCACTCTCCTAAGAAATCAAGAAATTTGATTGTGTGTGTGTGTGTGTGTGCTGGTGGCACTGCCTTTGCAAAGAGGAGCTGCTGTCTCCACACCCCGTTCAGTGTGTGAGGCATTGATGGACATGCACAGACCAAAAGCACAGTGTGCCTGTAGATGAGGCATTTATGGCCTGTACAAGTAATGTTGTGGGTTTCTGTCATAAAACAGTAGAATTCACTTTTTCCTTGTCTTGTTTTTTGATCTTCACTACAGAAATAGATATTTCTCTTTCYTTCACAGGAATATGAGAAATTATAATACTAACTCATATGTCCTTATTCTCTGGAGGAGATGAAAGATTTGTATTATTTGGAAGAAGACCGAACTGGACATCAGCTCAGGTTAGCTGTCCAACACATTTTGAAAATCAAGCACCAAGGGGATCCCAAAACACAAAGGCAAATGCATTATAGAAGGTATAGAGGGGTTATGTTTCTCCAGAAGCAAGCAAATGCTTCTGAAAAAAACCCAATAGGCCTCGTCATATAATGGGAGTGCTGAGGCCTCGTTCCCCAGTTTAACTGGTCACTTGTTCTTGGAGAGCACATGGAAGTGGATGAGCTATGTTGCTACACTAAATTTGWCTTTCCAAAGCTAGAGATATATTTTTAAGTTTGAAAATTTCAAGGCTATATTTACTAGATTAACACATTTGAGTCACCATTTCCTCAGCTTTCATGCCCATGGCTCTTCTCTGAAAGCAATATGTCAGCTCAATTTGCTAGCTGGCTCACCAAGGATGGTGTGGCTGTGGCTGGCTGGTTGCTTCTTTCCATTACCACAGCTTCTTTTCCTGGCAGACATTTTTGCTACAGAAATCTGAATTTACCCAGGMAGAAACTGGCAAAAAACTTGCATGAATTTATTTCTGTATACTTTGAGTTGCAGTGAACCAACCAAAAACAAATTGAAAGCCCTTTTTACTTAAGCTGTGGCAACATCAGCTGCTTGCATTTCACAGCCCTTCRCTTCTGGAGTCAAAGGTGGCTACTTAAATTGCTAATTAGCTTTCCATTGTTATAATTTTTCTAACTTAAATACTCTGCTTGAAAGCATTTTTCATACCTGCTCTAGTTGCCATAGCATCCATCACTGCACTGTTCAGCTGCTCTTCTGCCTGTTTCATTAACAACTAAAACTATAATTTCTTCAGAAAAAAAAATGGGGTTTTTTTTGACAAAATGGAGMATTCCATTCCATAAAGATGACCCTAATAAAGGCCCAAATAAATTCCTTATCTGGTAGCATACTGAAAATACCTAATTCTTTCTTGGCACAGCAAATATACTGTGGAACTCACTCTTCATTAAAAAGCACAAGCAACCACAGTACCAGGATGCGGGTAGTCTTAAAGACTAATGTGTACATTTGTGCAGAYACAGTCTTCTGGGAACCAGCTTGTTTAAATCATAAGAGAACCCTTCAAGTAAATTTAACGAGGAGTTGGTGGAGGAATTTATTCTGAAACTTTAAACTATGCGTAAATTCCTGAGGATCAAATTAAGTTGAAGGTAAATAATGTTCAGAATGGTGTTTCAGTCAAAGCTGCCTAAAAGCTGGAGACACAAAGATCCTGCTTACAGAACATTTATTTTCCAGCTACAGACTTCCTTAAGGAGCCCAGACAGATGCCATATGCTGATGATAAAACAACATCTTTCACAATGTGACATTTGGAGCCTGCTCAAAAGATCAGTCATTTTTGTCTTTTCTAAGGTTGTCACCTTTAAAATAAATGCCAAACTGTTATGGACTGGAAAAAGAGTAATTGCCAATAGTTATAGGTGTCATCACTGATGAAACATCCATAAGCAGATGTTTTGCTTTACATGCAGGGAAGTTCTGAATAAAAGAARCACTGTGACAAGGACAGCTGTGTCAAGGGTGCTTTAAATAATCCTTGTACTGAGCTCTTCTCTCAGTAAGAGAATGCTTTGTCTACATTTAAAAAAAATGGTGCACTTGAACATACTTTATTTAATAATTTGCYTTTTGAATCATATTATTTATTTGAAGTTCTGAAGTCTAGTCAGACTAGTTCCTCCAGTCTGCAGAAGTACAGTCAGACTGTATGGACAAACACACACATACACACATGTGCATATGAACCCTCTTTGTAAGAAATTTCTTATATATATTTAGTATGAATCTAACCTCTTTCAGTTTAACCCTTTGTCTTATTGCTACAGGCCTTATTAAAAAGCTTGCCCCATCTCTTATAAGCCCCCTTYAAATATTGAAGGCCACAGTAAACTTTCCCCAGGTTTTCTCTTTCTTGGGATGAACAACTCCAACTCTCTTAACCTGTCCGCGTTGAAAATTTTTTCTGCACATGGTTGATCATTCACAGGGTGGTGCTAGCAATATACATTGCCTGTGCTTACTATCTAGACACTGTCATTTAATGCACAATTCTTAAACAAARAAGTGTCTTCTCACAGTGTCAGATATGCAGATGAAGCAAAGTAAACATCTAAAGACTAAGTAAGTTGGAATCATAAGGTGCAGCTTGATCATGTAAGTGCTCACTAGTGTATCTCCCAGATCTGCAATTTCAAATTAAATTTCTCCACTACTAATGGAGAATAAATAAGATCTTGTTTCACCTTCCTGAGCGGCATTTTTGTGTGGTAAATYTCAGAGAAACAGACAAAATGAGGAAACAGATACATTCAAAAGATACCCCACGCATATCCTTAATGTGTTTTTTACTTTAGAGTATACTGAGCTGATCCATTTTTGGTTTGAAAATATGTGGAGCTKGTATGGTCTGTGTCCTGGTCTTGTYTCTTTGTCAGTATTTTTACAGTGTTCAGAAAGTTCTCAAACAAATTGGAGGACAAGAAGGGGAAGATGCCTCCAATCTGCTGGAAGTGTCTCTGTCTGGATATGTAACTGAGTAACTCACAGAAATCCCACAGAACTTGTAAGCTAACCTGCACAGGCAGAAAGGAGTTCAGAGTATGTGTAATGAGATGCTGGCATATGGGGAGGAAAGAAATGTGGAAGGAGAAAGCAAAAGGTCATGTTGTAGTTCTCCTGCAAAAAAATCTGAATATTTATTTCCTTTATTTAGATCAGAATATTGCAAACTATTGCATGGGGAAGCACATGAACAGTCCTATTCAATTCAAGACWCAAGTTCATTACCAAATGATAGATACTGACATGTCTGTAAGATTACAGACYACACTGAGAATGTGCTTGTTTCTGGTTTGTATGTCACATGCTGGTGATTGTTAACAAACACCCAAGATGGAAAAACATGAGGGGAAKCACATCATTTGATTTAGGAGGGTGGAGTAATCCAGGAGGCACTGTTCTAATAGGAGGGAAAGGATTGTAGACTGTGCAGCTGAAAGGGATAATGAGGCAGCACTGGCTTGAAAAAAAGAAGAAAAGTGAGATTCAGAGGGTAACAAATGTTTGAGCTACATGAAAGGTTCTTCTTATAGAAGTTTCTGACAAGGACTTCAGCACTGGAATGAGAACAAGATGAGCATCACAGTGTTGAAAACTCAATAGTAAAAAACAACCAAAAGGAAAATAATATAAAGTGCAACAGAAATAATTATGGGAAAAAAAGGGTTTAAAGAATATACTACATTTTCAGAAAAGGCAGGCATCAGATAATCAGAGCTGGTTATAAAATTCAGAGAACTTACCCCACAGAGAGCTTCAATTTTTTTTTTTGTGAAAAAAAATCAAATAGTCTGGATAAAAAGGCTTACAGCTGAATGTTACTGCTTTATCAATAGAAAAAATAAGGTTTTTTTTTTAAAAAAAGAAAAATCTTTCATGTCCAAACACATTAACTTAGTTGTAATATCCCTTTCTTTTAAGAAAAATATTTAATCAGCCTAAAGGACAGCTGAAACCTGTGGGAAGTGCAGGTGACAACCATGTCAGAAAAAACAGATACTGATTGGCTGCAGCATACTACATGATTGCTAGAAGCTTTAATTCACAAAAAACAGTGGCACAGTGATGATGACGTTTCTGTTCCCAGCCAGCCCCCCACTGTGTGGGGAAAGTTGAAACACTGATGGCCACCTCACACTGATAACCTCCCAAGCAATGACCTTCCTCATCCCACCAGAAGCACTAAGATGGCAGATGATAACTTTCCCTGATGAGCAATAGCACCAGCTAGGAAAGTCTGGCTTACAGAGTTTGCTTTGCAGTAAGGGTGACTGCCTTTGGGGCAGCTCCATGGTGCTGCCTCCAGCTGTCCTCACTCCCTGCATGAATTTGCAGCCTGTGGAATAGCTGCTGCATTGCTACCACTGCCACCCTGAGATGTTCAGTGGAATAAAAAATTGAAAGTCAATTTATTGACATCATATTTATTGCACATCTTCTTGTCAACAACTGAAGTTCATCTGCTGCTTCACTGAGAACTGACCTTGTGTCCGAAACGACAGTTCCTGAGAGATGGYGTAGTAGGAGAGATCATGGCTGAACCACCACAGCATCTCTGGGCAAAGTGTCCCCATTCATCAGCCTGAACTCATCTTCTCAATTCTCACCAGGGATAGTTTTTWAATCTCCTTAGGGGCTTTTAAATCTCTTTTTTTATCTCTCTATGRGCTCTCTTTCTATGACCATTTTGCTGTCATACTGTGTTGTCAGAATTAACTATTTAATAGTAGTGCAATGTTCAGAAAGTGTTACTCTTTCAGTCCTCATGGTAATTTGTTCATATTGGAATTGTATTTGTGATGGTGRTTTTGTGGCATGGAATCCTGTTTACTACAAGCTGAATTGGGACCAACTGAAGCAGYGAATACTTTGAGCAAAAATACAGTYGGRGAAACTCTCCCTTCRGGTAACAAAGCATTAGAATAATGATAATTATTCTTTTTGTTGTAGGTATTTCTAAAATATCTTCTTTGCTTGTGTTTCGTGGCAAGCAGAAGTCCATGTCCCCACCCCATTAGCCACGCTTGGAGTGAAAGGTGGAGCCACAATCCTTCTGTGAGGTCCTTAAAACTAGATTGTTCCATCCCCCTTTTGCTGCAGCCTTGGAGAAATCCCTAACAGCCCAAAACAGGGACTGAGGGACCTTCCAGACCCACAGGCTGTGAARATCACCCTGGTTTGTGAACTGCACCCTGGACAAGGGGGTAGAATGTTTCCACACCTTGAGGGTGATTTTCCTCTGCGTGTAGGAAAGCTGTGCACTAACTGCCTGCCACAGGGAGGTCTTAATGTTCAGATCTTTGCATAATAAATAACTCCTGAATGCRAATTGAGACAATTAACTCTATGGCTACAGTGCAGGGGACTTTCCAATGTTGACTTAAGCGATGTTGGAGGCAGAATGAATATTCTGCAGTAACCCTACAAGGCAGSAGATATAAAGCAATTGACTCACAGCATTTTCTAAATGTTCTGATTCCTCCTAAATGAGCTCCATTAAGACTGAGACACAGAGATCAGTTAATTGTGGTTGTCGAGACATTGCAAATGATCCTTCCTATGGCTGTTTTAATTAAAACACCTGCTTTCTAGTTTGTCATGTCAATATTGCACCTGTTTATTCTGTGCAAATACAAAGTAATGGTTATGAAAGAAAACTTTTTTCCTTCTCTGAGCCAATCCAAGTCAGCAAGATAAAATTGGAACATCGTATCTYGAATTTCTGAGCCTGCATATCTGTTCATTAACATGTGCATGCCTASAATATTCAAATCTGTTGTAAGATGTGCCTCTGCAGCTAGATAAGAAAAGATTTCCTAYTGTTAAACAGTTCTTTGATACCATCAGATTCTATCGAATCTATCTCTGATTTTAAAAGCAAACAAATTGGAGGGGGTTTTTGCTTCTTTCAATTCAAACTTTTCAAACATCAGCTTTGCTATTTAGTCTATAATAACACTGTTTGAATACATAACTTAATATTTACTTGCCTTCTAGACAGAATTTCTTTCACAGCATGCATTGAATTATGTTTCTGTGATGTAGAGAAATTATTTTTCTTGGCTGAGCACCAGTTTATYTTTTCTCAATATTGCTTTCCAGAAGCACTCTAAGGAGCTTTTCCTGATTGCTTTACAAGCTCTGCAATCAACAGTACCACAGGGATTTGCAATTTTGTTGATTAGGGGCAGCTTTCAGCTTTTGTGCTGGTCTGCAGTTGGAGATACCCTGGAGTCATGGAGCATCCCTCAGAGTCTCTTCCACGTATAAAAATCACTGGTTTCTGCCTTCCAACAGCTTGGCTTTTGGCAGTGCTACCTGGCAGAAAGCACTCTCAGTACAACCTCGTGTCTCAGAATTTCTCTGGGTATGGGCTAGGGAGACTGTRTATCCATACTTCTTTGGCTCCACTGCCTTCTGGGAGATGCATTTCTTTCCTCTGTCTTGCTTTGAGCACTAGACAGACTCAAYAGTCCAGCAAAGATGACACATGCTGGCTGGACTTTGGATTGGAACCAAAGGTCAGAGGTGCACAAAACCAAAAAAGTTAARTGTAATTTAATTGTACTGAATACTCTTTGCTTATTGTCCCTTACCTGGGTTCCTGAGATTCTGGYCTGCTGTTATGTGTAGTGTTGAGAGCAACATCTGCATACCCACAGGGTTACCCTCGGTTTGAAGTGTCAGCCTTGCCTGGTATCCTGTCCACCAGGCTGGGGCCGTGCCTTCCTAAGAAGCCCCACCACGTTCTGAATCCTGTTTTCTTTGCTGCCCTCATTCTTGATACTTTTAGGAGTCTGGTTTTAGGATTCAGATATAAATGGGCCTAATTAAATATAAATTTYGTGCAGAGACATTGTGGGAACTTACCAAACTCCATTTCTCTTGCTTTTCTGGGTGATAGGTGAATCTTTTGAGATTGTTGGCTCCTCTTGAAGCCAGACACAAAACTTGCTTTGTAGTACTGCTGCTCGAAAGCTCACAGCCCTTTGGCAGCACTACACTCCCACTAAATATATAAATTGCAAACACATTATACAAAACTTATGGTGTGTAACAAGCTTAGACTACATACAAAGAAATTAATGTAAACATCAAACTTGGGAAATAGTTACTTTTTTGGCGATACCTRTGAGTGCAAATCTCTGTATACATTTTTTTATTGAATTTCTGTGACTCGAGTTTCTTTAACTTTGGGCTGGGGAGATTTTRAACAATAGATACTTATTTTATTCTCACCTTCAAATATCAGTAGCTAACATAGAGTGAACTGAAGTTTAATCAATCTGTGAGTGCACAAAGCTTGGGTGGAGAGCCACTAGACTACAGATCTATAAGAACTCATGAGAGAATGGATTTACTGGCCTAAGCTTCATTGCACACCTTTAGTCTTTTGCTTGCAGTGTGAGTTGCAGTTCTCTGTAACAAATGTCACATCTCCTTATCTCACTGAGAAATGAAGAAAAGTGGAGGTCTCCAATAGCCAGACTCCAACAGCCTTATCAGACTGTCTCAAGGATCTGAGAAAAAAAAACAAAAAAAAATGAAGAAAAGTGGAGGTCTCCAATAGCCAGACTCCAACAGCCTTATCAGACTGTCTCAAGGATCTGAGAAAAAAAAACAAAAAAAAAAACCAAAAAAAAAACAACTCAGCAGAAATATTCCACTGCATCTCATTCCGAATAGAAAGGAAGTATGGGTGTATTTAAATACTCACGAATATCTGGACACGTAATTGCTATAGGCTTGAAGGTAMAGGCACAGCCCCTCAGCCAGAGGGGATCATTTTCCCCTTGCAAAAGTGTGTAACTCACCATTCCAAAAGTATTTCAAACATCTATCTTTCCACCTATTATTTTTGGACACTTTTTAGATTTTTTTAAAAAAGCTTACTTTTGTCACACTGTTCTGAAGCAGTTTGAATAGGGTTTGCTAGACACAGTTGTTACATTTCGACTGTCTCAAGCTCATTCRAAATTGTTTCTATAGTAGTGATTGAAGTCAAGGAGAGCTTTGCTGTAGTCCTAGAACAACTTAAGAATAACTTTAATTGCTGCTTGAATTTCAGGTTCTATGGGCTGTGATTTAAAAACACTGTCCTTGATGTCAGTTTCTGGTAAGTGTGTCTTTTCACATTYTATTGTGTATTAGCTGCTCACTGTGCATCTGTGTCAGTCTTGGAAATGAATGTCTCCTTATGTCTTTTTGTGAGAAGAGATTTTAATATTGGAAGACCTTTTTGAAAAATACTTGTTTCTTTAATACATAGAGACTTTTCTGGTCTACTTGTTTATTCTCCTTTTTTTTTTCCACAAGTAAGTGTTGATGAAGACAGTCTTCATAGAAAAGAACTTGTCCTCTGTTGCACTCAATTTCTCTCCACATCTTCAAAACAACAACATTTTATTCCCAATTGAACTGGATTTGATACAAACAGTTTAAWAAAAGGAAGGTGTTTTTGTTTATGTGTTCAAGTAGTCAAGTGAAAGAAGACAAATAGCAATTTACAAAGCCATTTCTTTCTTAAAAAAATAATAGATTGGTTCAGAAGGGATCTTTAAAAGTCCTCTACTACAACCCCCTTGTAATGAACAGGGACATCTTCAACTATATCAGGCTGCTCAGAGGTCTGGTCAATTGACCTGGGATGTTTCCAGGGATGGGGCATCCACAACCTCTCCAGGCAACCTGTGCCAGTGTATAAYCACACTCATTTTAGAAGATTATGCCTTATATCTAATCTGAATCTACCCTTATAGTCAAAGCCATTACACCTTGTTCTATGGCTACCAGCCCTATTAAAAAGTGYGTCCCTATCTTTCATATAAAMCCTCTTTAAGTATTGAAGGGCTGCAATAAGGTCTCCCTGGAGTCTTTTCTTCTCCAGGCTGAACAACCCCAACACTATCTCATCCTTTCAATAATTTTTTTGCCCTCCTCTGGACTGACTCCAACAGGTCCGTGTTTTTCCTGTGCTGGGGACCCCAGAGCTGGACCCAGAACTCCAGGTGGGGTCTCACCAGGGTGGAGGAGAGGGAAAGAATCAACTCCCTCAACTTCCCAGCCACTTTTCTTCTRMWGCAGCCCAGGATACTGTAACTTTCTGGGCTGAGAGCACACATGGCCTGCTCTTTCTCATGTATTTTTCTGCAAGAATTACATATTTTTTCAATTAAATCCACCAATCCTTCTCTCTGATGATCACTTAGTGATCATTTGCATAAATTGAAAGGTCATGGAATGGATAATGTGCTAAGACACAGGAGATGGAAGGGATTAATAAATGGCCATCTCTTGTGACAGTGTGATATCATCAGTGGAGAGATCTGTACTGGAATCTGTTTTGTTCAACCTGTTCATACATTATTTGGAAAAAGGACTCAGCAACAAAGTGACAAAGRTTGCTGATGATGCACGGTTATTCAGAGTATTAAGAATGAGCACAGCCTAGTGAGTTGAGAAAAGATGATGACCCAAGGAATCTGGGCAATAAAAGTCTAGATGAAATTCAGCATGCATAAGTAGTATAWTGTGATTTGCATGGAGAAGGAAGCAATTCTAACTCCATCCAAGGACTCTAGGCTGACCATTGCTTTTAGGGGCAACTAGGTTTTGGTGTTGTAATTGACAGTTCCATGTAAACATCTGTTCAGTCCTTTATGGTAGTTAAGAAAACATAAATCAAACATTCATGTCAAATGAAAGAATTTATGAGGACTGCAGAATGTAAGAGGAGGGCAAAAAATGTAATCAAAGGTACAGAAACTCCCATAAAAGCAACAACTGAATTTGTTGAAACTTAATTATGAAGAAATAACAACTTTCAGGAAAAATATAAATAAGCTTTATCAAATAACCACAAGGAAAATGCTTTAAATGTTTGCTGTCTCRTTATGTGCTAGAAATAGGGCTAAAAAGTGCAGTTAATGGGAGCCAGRTTCACAGCAAGCAATAGGACCTGACTGTTCACATAATAACTAGATGCAGATCTGTGGAACTCCTTGTTRGGGATGCTGTGGATGCAAGAAATCTTTTTATGTGCAAGGGAGGACTAGGAAAATATTAGAAAGATAGCAAGACCACCTGTGTGTTTCTAAATATTGAAGTGAAAACTGAGCTGAAAAGTGTTGTCAGTGAGGAGAGTTAGTGGGAAGGTATCGTATATGTTTGTTCTACTCTCACTCTTATCTCAGCATTTKCTTATGAACGGTGTTTCTTCTGTTTTTTTTCCTTTTGCAGATTAACATTACAATGTTGCTAATAAAATGGAAACTTTTATTGATAAGGAAGGGGTTAGAGAAAAAAAAAAAGCAGGGAAACCACCTAATTACTCTAAGAATGAATAATAATAAAAGATGAGAGGAGCAGAAGATCTAAGGGTCAAAAACAGAATCTGGGACAGCAAGAAGAGTATTTTGAAAAACACCAGCCATGCCCAGAAAGTGCTCAAGAAGCTCTGACTAGTGATGCAGCAGTATGAGGAACTATTTCAAACAAATTCACCAGGATCTCCCATGAACCCTCTGAGAAAGAATAGTTTGGCCAGGGCCAAAGGGAGGACAATAAAGAGACAATGCCACACAGTGAAGTATTGGTGGGATGGGTATGAATCTTAAAGCAAGAGAAAAACAGTWCTCAGAACTAAGAGATTCAAGAGGAACAATAAGGAGCTGTAGTTTGGTACACTTAAAACATCCCAGCATAGCTGTTTCTTTTCTGCTGCAGAAGGAACATCAGCCAGATCAAGAACATGCCTTTTGATACTCTTCTGTAAAAGATTTTCCAAATTAGGTGACCAGTGAGATGTAGCTCAGAGAACAGGATGACCCATCAGATTTCTTTGATGTCTTTTGGTGTCAAGTGCCAAATGTGGAGAGTATTTGTAAAGCCAGTACCAGACTGYTTGGAGGGTGTGCTGGATCACTGAACTTTCAACTAAACTCCTTTCCAATGGAGGCAGGGATTGGAGGAAAGTCAACTTTGCAATACTTCCTTTTCTCCCAGGAAAAAATTGTTTGAAGCCACAGTGTTGCTAATTCAGGTACAGGATCACAATCTAATTTGTCCTCTTCCATAAGCTCAAGAGCAGAATTGAGCTAAAGTCATTGTACTTGTATCAAGAAACGGTGATTACTGTTTGTTGCATGAAATATTTGGGTATTACATGCAAGTATTCATCTATGAGGTTTCTTTTGTTAATATGCTTCTGCTGTGTATAGCCAGTTACATTAATGCAGGATGAAATTGCCTGACAATCAGCAGAAATTTCCTCTCTTGATACTGATTCAAAAAATGACAGTCTAGATAGTTACACTGGATAGTTACTGGATATTTTATTTTTATTCATTCACTTAATTAAATACTGTGATATCCACGGCAAGAGAAAACATTCAAAACCTTTTTTGCATCACCTCATGTCATGTATATCCTGCTAAGAATATTGCCCCAGTGATACTGCTGGCTTACCCATGCTCCACTCTTGCTTTCTTAGTTAAGTTCTAGTGTCAGTGYTCTCTTGCTTTTCCTCTTATTTCTATTTTGCATGAAACTTCATCCATTCCAATCATAGAGGGATAGAATGGTTTGGAAGGGACTCTCAAACACCATCAAGTTTCAACCTCCTGTCATGGGCTGGGCCATYTGTCATTAGACCAGGTTGCTTAAAGCCCCACCMAGCCTGGCTTTGAATGCTTCTCTGGGCAACCTGTTCCAGTGTCCCACCACCCTCACTGTTGAAGTTTTCTTCCTTATGTCCAATATAAATCTACCCTCCTTCAGTTGAAAACCATTGCTCCTTTAACATTATAGATGTTACTAGATATTTCCACTAAAAATACTGGGATTTTTGAAAGAGAACAAATATGTAGCCTATTACACCTAAACACACAATCAGTAGTTGTGTAATTACTCTTTCCCACCAAAACAATAACAGCAATCCACTTTAGGATATATAATTAATACATAATATAATAGCTGTTTACTTTCTGTAGTACCCTACTGAATAAATCAGTGAAGTACTGAGCTAATATCAGTATGGCATTTTCAGTATTCTGTTTTCGGGCTGAAGATATTCCCTGAGGAAAAATTGTGATTTGAGTGATCAATGAGTGTTAGAAGCTCTAATGCACATTTCTTCTTTCATTCTGGCAGTGGGCAAGTTCCTGAAAAACCCAGGTTTATCTATATAAACTGCCAAGCTCCAACCAAACTTCATACTAATAATTTTCATCTTTTCCCATAAGTCTGTGAAACACTGTTGTTCATAAATGTCAGTTGGAAACACTTTATGTGAGATCTTAATCCACCAAACTGTAGCACCACTGTTCAGAATATGAGAAAATGCCAGCCTGTGGGGCCACAGCACAGCTGTAGCAAGAAATAACTTCATGACTTTTTAGCACCAAAAATGCAAGGAAATTKCTTGCCCAGAGGACATGTCTAGGAAATACCCCTCAGAATCCCTCTTTAATCAATTCACCAAATGTCTCCCAGAGACTTTTTAATAACCATCAGTTACTTTTAATTTGTGCATTGATATGGGTGACACAGCCAGTGGGAATAAGAAAAAAAGCTAATGCAATCTCAAGTCCCTWAATACTGTAGCTCCCGAAATGAATCACAAATATGAGTAAACTGGGACATCACCATTTCTGATGCAACCTCAGGTACTCACTAGTGGCTGGTTGCTGCTGTGCTGCACATGTGGCCCCTCTGAAGATGAAGGTGAAGAAGAAGGRGTGTGTGCCTGGGACTCTCTGCCCCAGCAATGAGGCCAAAAGCCCCYGAGGGCAAAGGAAAAGCTGCCAGCTATTAACAGGGCAGAGAGCATTAACAGGGCAGACACGTAATCGAGTGTGCCTGCTTCTGTACAAAAAGGGAGAACTCGGTATCTCTAGCTACCCTAGCAACCGTGTTCATTAAACTATTATTTTCCTCATTTTAAGGATAAAAGCCAAGAACTCCCATTGATTTCAATGGCAACTAAGTAACTTGGTGCTGTTGAGAGTCTTTAGGTGCCAGAAAAACTTTAAATGTTTGCCCCTGAAGCTCAGGTCTCTAAGTGTATTTAAGCACCAAGTTCTTGGGTAATAACTRCCTAAACACATTTTAAAGTATTTTCCTTGCTTGTAGAAAGTTTGGGGAGGAGCAGACATGAGACAATGGGTTGTGACATGTCCAGGAGAGTTTCCCACCCAAAGCTGCTCTGCAGTGGCTGGCAGCTTGCAGTGTTTGCTGATGTTCAGACTCATCATTTCTGGTTATGGCCAATCTTCTCCCTCAGTTTCTGTAAATARATATTTCCCACAGGATACTTTTTGACTATACAGTTGTTTTCRTCTTGGTATTTCTATTTCCCCTGTTTTTATTTCTTCTTTCTCCACTGTCCTTTGAGTGCCTTGTAGAAGCCCTGCAACTCCTTCTGCTGCGCTCCCATTGAAAAATGTCAGAAATTTACTCCAGGATTCCCACTCCAGGTTCTTCTTTGGTGYAGCAATCAGAGAGAGAGCAGAAAAGCCACTTGTGCTCCCAAGAGGCTGAATTGCAAAGTCTGTAGGGTGCTCTGTCCAGCTTGCCTGGCAGAACTGACATGAATCAGACGCAGAGCAGCCATGAGCCTTTCCCCTACAAGACATTCYACCATTGGCCACACAATGATGGACTCGGCACCAAGAATGGGATGAAGGCWTTGTTACAGGAAGGATGAGCACTATCCCACACGTCTCCATGCTGCAGAAATAAACGACCAAATATCCACAGTTGATATAACATCAGGCTTGKCTCCCTATGGGCTTTTCAGTGAGGTAATGGGAGTTTATTCTTTGCTTGGTGTTAAAGAGGAAAACAGAAATGATCGGGAGGACCCTTGTGGCCAGGTCTTATTTTAACATCTGCAGCATTGTCATGCTTGAACTGTCTTAAAAGTGATTATTTTGTTGTCCKGTGACCACTTTACATCAGACTCTTTGGCCTAAAGTCATAGAGTAAGGACTCTCCGGGTTCCTGAACTTTGTTTCTGCCTATGCCAGCTGTGGCTCTCGGCTAATTTGAAGACTTAGCATGTACCAGTGCTTTGGGAGCTGAAAAATTGTCCAGAATAATAAGTAGATTAGGTAAAAATAGGTCAATAAATAAATAGAAAAGGAAACACTGTGRAAAGAAAAAAAAGCTCATATGCTTGAGTGTTTTTTATAAGCAAGAGTGAATGAGGGAGTCAGTGGTTGAACAGAAGGGCATGAGCTAGAGGGAGCCATGGGACAAAGCGAGCCAGGGCTGTGCTGGCAGCTCAGAGCAAGCAGGCAAAACCAACCCTCTTTGCAAGATTTCAGATCACAGACTAGGTTAATAGCATTAGTCCCCTGTTTAGCTGTTCACAGAAATTTAGGCATCTTCTTAACTTACAACTCTCATGTGAGACTGGAATAATTTTCTTTTATAAGATGTATAAATTTACCTTATAGCAAGGGCACAAAGTGAAGGTTTGTACTCGAAAGGATGAATTCAAGAAATCAAAATAGTTACTTCTTTCCTTTACAATTCTAGTTCAAGGCAGTCAGATCAGGCTAAATTTAAAACAGTCAGAGGTTGTTTGGTTTTTTAATATGAACATGGGCATAAAAAATACAGTTTCAGATGGAAAGAAGTGTTTGTTTCACTATGGATGAGAATATTAAATGCTGTGAGTATACTATAAGCAAAAATGAAATGGTTTGACATTCCAAAATAGAAGTTAATTTTCAAATGAGCAGCTGAAATAACTATTCTGATGAGACTTTTTCCATTCTTGACCTTTCCATGCACTGAAAAATTTGACAAAACCAAAATGCATTTGCAGAGCCTCTGAAGGTTACAAGTACCTCCTGTTTTTCCATAGAGAAATGTGGGCAACACTTCATCTAGCTTTATATTAAGAAGACTAGCCAGCAGTGAGCCCAGGTGGCCAGGAGGAACAGTGGAAGGCCTGGATCAGGAACAGTGTGGTCAGCAGGACCAGGGCACTGATTGTCCCCCTGTACTGGGCACTGGTGAGGCCACACCTCGAGTGCTGTGTCCAGTTCAGGGCCTCTCAATTCAGGAAGGACATTGAGGTGTGGGGTGAGTGCAGAGAAGGGCAACGGAGCTGGGGAAGGGTCTGGAGCACAAATCTGTGAGGAGCAGCTGAGGGAGCTCTGGTTGTTTAGCCTGGAGAAGAGCCCTGGGAGGGAATTTATCACTCTCTACAACCRCCTGAAAGGATGCTGTAGCCAGGAGGGGTTGGGTTGGTCTCTTTTCCCAGGTAACAAGTGACAGGACAAGAGGAAATGACATCATGCAGTGCTGGGGAGATTCAGGTCGGACATCAGGAAGAGTTTCTTCACTGAAAGGGTGGTTAAGCATTGGAACATGCTGTATAGGGAGGTGGTGGAGTCACCATTTCTGGAAATGTTCAAGAAATAACTGGAATTGTCACATACTGTTAGGGTTTTGTTGGCATGGTGATGTTCAGTTAAAGCTTGGAGTTGATGACCTTGGAGGTCTTTTCCAACCGTAAGGATTCTATGATTCCATAAGATCAGACTAATACAGAGATTCGTAGCAGAGTTGCACTTAACAAAGACATAAATCTTTTCTTTTGGGTCTTATCYTTCTATTACCTAAACAGAAAAGTCCTCAGTACTTTTACTGTCCCTGTGACTGACAACGTGTCAGAGGGAAAATGTGACCTCTGCAATGCATTCCTCTCAAATAAGGACAAGAAAATCTCRTGTAATATTAGTGCCTGGAAAATGAAACCCGATGATTCAGCTACTAGAGAAACTGTGCCTTAGAACAGCATGAATTTTATCTCTGCCTTTCATGTCAATCTTCTTTTGCTATAACACTGTCAATCAGTCAGATCACTCTCATACCTCATTATGTTTCCATGGTGATCCATTCCTGCAAAGTTAAAAATAATTGTTCTGATGTTGAAACTTGTAGAGAAAAAGACCRTATATAATTGCCTACCTGCAGTTATGTGCCTCGTATATGTGAAGGTAGGTACCTCAAAAGGGTATCCACTCACATTTTTTTCTAGTTTTTGTAGCAGAGTAGCAACTGAGCTAAGCCACTTTCTCCAGTTATTGCCAGTAACTCAAGTCAATGTMCATTGAATTTTTAAGCTGAACTACAATTTGTTACATCTTCAAAATTACCTGGAAATACAGTCCCAAAGCAACATACTAACAACTGATACGTATGTACTCAACAGCCATTTCTATGCTTAATTTTTTCTTGCCTTTGCTGAGCTGTTTAGAGATAGAGATATTAGCTGATGGATTGACTTCATTGAGGCAGGATKATATTTGTGACAAGCACGTAGAAGAAGAGTGTATTAGTGCCTTTTTGGAAAATCAAGGCAACAAGCATCTGTAAAAATGCTCACTTATCTGCACTSCATGGCTTTCTTCTTAACTGGTTAATGCAGCCTCTAGGTCCAAGGTGCAACAGAGGCTAGTAAATATGCCTGTTTATTAAATGGCAGAACCTTTAGAAAAATGTAATGAAATGTTTATTAGGATTCTAAAATATATTTTTTTGAATACGGAATATTTTATCTCTGTTTCTTCATTATACCTCCTGGAGTTTCATGCTGCATATCCAGAAATGAGGATCATGCAATCTATAAGCCTACAAGTAGAATGCTGCAGTTCCCAAAGGGTGCAGCTTTATGCATCCTACAGCAGTCACTTGTGGAGTTCTCCTGAGCCATTCACTGTSTGGTGACTTCTGCAAAGAGGAGTGGGGATCCTACAGAGAAGAGCCTGTTTCTATGCTCAGCCCTGATCATCCCACTGTAACCTGCCCTCTCTGTGCAATACAAAAGAGATGATAGAAAATACAATGGAAAAAAAAGAGCAATCTTCCATTTGCTGCTGTTTCCTTTCTTTGGGTTTTTCATTCGCTTCTCATTCTTCCCCTTGGGAAGCTGGTCTGAATGGCAATTGATACTCTGATACTACCTTGATCACCTCTGAGCTCCAAGGACATGGGAGAGTGTCTCCTTGATCTGCAGCACCTTAAGTACAACTGAGAAATAGCGTAGAGAATACAGCTGTCAAAATTTCACATGAYTACCATGCTAATGCTAACAGACTTTGTTCCAGAAGCTCATAATTTGGCTTTTTAAAGCAATTTTTTCTATCAGAAAAGCAAAATAATATCTTAGTGGTAGGACTGCTTTCAGTAAACCTCAAGTATCTGTGTTGGATTGAAACTGTACACCAAGTGCATTGATGATTTATTTATTAATTTATTTATTACTAAGGRAAGAAAAGGGGAAAAATATACAAAAAAGCACACCGGATAGTTTAAAATTGCTCATCTTGAAGCAACAAGCATCAGGATCTTAATACAAGATCCATAAAGTAAGCTAAATTATATGTGGCATTTTCAGCTGYTCCTGACATGAAAGTAGCATGCCTAACTAAGAATAAGACAATACGGCTCTTTGGAAGCCAGTCAGGCTATTCCAGCTCCCATCTTAGTCAGAGAGAAAAGAAAATGCTCTCTCTCCAGCTGTAGCAGGATTAGCTCCTTATCTGGTGCTTGTATTTAATTTTCTGGTTTCATGAGGGAAAGCACGACAACCATTCACTTATCCCAAATAACGTGTGGCAGACTCTGACATTTACTCRTAAAAGATTAAAAGTATTTCCGAAAGCATGACTGTAATTCTAATAACCCACATTATAAATTGAAGTAAAAGCTTTTAATTCTTTTTAAACACCCGAACTCTCAGTAGAAATTGTAGCATTACTGTAAAAAAAATGCAAGAAGAGGAAAGGTTGCACTTTCCTGAAGCGTAACAGAAAATTCTATAAGAGAATTTGTGTTRTTGTTGCTGTGTTACTCCTTTCTGATCTGAGACTGGCTGTGGGCTTACACAATTTGCAGGCAAGAAGACATATTATTAGGACCACTTGATGGAGATTCTCACGCACAAATGTGTCTGTAGAGGAAGCAGTTCAGCTGCTGTGCCGAATAACCCAAATGCTGATAGCGCTCCCCTCTTCAGGTTGACATTAGCTAATGGCGTTTTATTTTCAAGTGATTTCATTACAGTGAAAGAACCACACTTCACACTTGATGGCATACAAGTGGAAGAAACAGAGCAAATGATTCTAAACAAAACAACTGAAATAAGAAGCCTCAGCTGAAAAAAATGGGGAGAAGCACTTACACCTTCAGAGGGAAGAAATGTGCTGTAGTGGTTGATCTCGATGTCTGTTTGCTCTGCRTCAAGGTCTGCTTTGTTCCAGGCTGAGGAGACCCACAGAAAGTGAGAACCACTTTCCTGAATAATTTACGTTCTGAAACAAGGCAAACAGAGAAAAATCACTGTCTGGGTTGCCATCACCAGTCCCTGAAGGTGCAACACTGTAACATCGTCTGTTGTGTAATCCAGAGACTGCTGGTTCCTGCCTTGGAGCAGGATGTGGATCAGCCCTGGGTGTATCAGCTCTCAGCAGTACAGACTGAACAGGCTCTGTAGTGCTGTCAGTGGAAAGAAGGACATTATGGTCTGCTTGTCTGTACAGTGAGGAAAGGAACATAGGCACAAGTGAATTTCAGCTGCAGGCTGAGAGGATCTCCATCATTCTCTCTGTTCAAAAGAACGGAGAAAGAAATATTAATAACTCCACAAAATCATTTTGGCTAGCTTTTCACTTTTCAACTTCCCAGCTGACTATCCTGGCAGAGCTCTTCATAGGGCTCTTTATTTTTCTGGAACTTGTTTCATGKATGCTTCTTCTTTTTACTTCTTGTGACCTTCAGCCTTGGTGCAATAATACATCTTTGTTGAAAGACAGTTTTACCATTCTCATTCCTCATTCCCTTCCAGCTTCCAAAAGGTGAATGCATCCAAAACGAATTGAAATTTCTTTCCCAGTTGGATCTTACAACAGTAATAAATGAGTTACCATCTGCATTTCTAATTAAAAATCCAATTGGTGTAATGTAATGAGGTTTCTAGATGCAATTAGCAACTGCTGGGGGTCTCTTTATAGAACCAGGACTACAATTATGAGGCAAATMGATTCTATCATATGCAATGAGGGGCTTTTTTACAATCTTCTGTCCTTAGCTGGATGGATTCACAACAGGGAGTTAGACACTTTCAGATACTGTCATCTACTGAAATGCAAAATTCAGGTTAGTACTTGGGTTTCATGCACAGCTCAGGGCAGAATAAAATGCCTAATAGGGTTCATTGAGCTTTCAAAATCATGCCTAACTTCTGGAGTTTTACATTTAATGCAGAATCTAAGTCCGTATGTTATGTTTTCATCACAAACACTGCCTTAAGAATAAATAGTGGAGACATTTACTTAGAAGTAGAGCTGATAAAAATGGTGGAACTTTCTGGGGAAAAAAAGTTTAACCTCTTTTTTAATGGTCAATTAAAATTTAAAAGCCACGAATTAGTCTGAAGCTATTCAGGGATAGCTTCTCCTAGATCAAAATTTCATAACTTTGTTATTGMAATGACTTGTAGTTCAATGATCCTTTACAAATTAGACTTTATAAAGAGTGAGAATGAAAGAGAATACACTTAAAAGCCTCTTTCTCCATCTCCCATTTCTCCATGTGTATGTACACACAGATTTAAACTCAAAGACTTGCATAAAACTCGTCTACTGGAGTATTGACACATGTCTGAAGCATTTTCATTTCTTGGACTCAAAAGGTGGTGTTTACAAAAGAAAGGCACTCATCAGGCAATGCTACTCTTAGCCAGCAGCACTGTCTTATTCACCATAGCCAGCACAGTTAAAAGAAAACAAAGATCATCAGTATGACCCAAAGTCTCAGCTGCCTGGATTTCAGGTTTCTTGAGGGCAGAACTGAGAGATGTTCCCAGGTTCTTTCAGCCTATTTAGTCATCTGTCTCTCCAAGTATGTGGAGGCACATCCCCTGCTCCTTCCAGGGCCACCATGTCATCAGGATCTTGTAAAACAGGGCAGTGCCTGTGTGGGACAGCTTCCACCTATGCTGGTGAGCCTCTGAGAGTAGTGCTTCCCAATTTCTGATGCTTAGAGCAAAGAGAAGCTAAAAGTCACAAATGGCCTGAAGAGCATGTAAGAATTCCACTGCTTCCTCACAAAATCAAAATTACGTTCGCTCTAATGATACAGTAAAAAAGGCAAAAGAAACAGTTCTTCAAAATACATTTTAATGCAAATTTCTGTGCATTCTTTGTCAGAAAACATAGAATATTTGATAAAACTTTTTCTAGCTCACTGAACATGAAAAAGACAGACATTTTCCCTAGTTTTTATTTTATTGCCAACATAACTATAAAAGCTTGACATCCTTGGCCAAATTTAATTCTGTCAGGTATTTAGCATTCCTAACCTGATCCTTGACTTCTCAGTCAATTTCTTTATATTCCTTCCAAGTCACCTGCCCTTACTTCCACCCTCTGTAAGCTTTCTTTTTGTGTTTGAGTCTTGTCCAAGAATTCCCTGCTCATCCACACAGGCCTCCTGTTATTTTTGTCTTCCTCTTCATTGGGAAGCTCACTCCTGGGCTTAGAGGAGGTGATCCTTGAATATTAAAAGTCTTCCTTGGGCCCCCTTCCACCCAGGGCTTTATCCCATGGTACTCTAACAAGTGGGTCTCTGAAGATGCCAAAGTTTGCTCTCCTGAAGTCCAGGGCAGTGAGACTCCTCTGTGCACCCTCCTCACAGCCCTAAGGATCTAAGGATGCCCCATTTCATGGTCACTGCAGCCAAGGCTGCCCYTGAACGTTCTCCACCAGCACCYCCTGGCTGGTGAGAACAAGGTCCAGCATAGAGCCTCTCCTCCCTGGCTTCTCTACCACTTGGAGAAGGAATTCATCATCAGAGCATTCCAGGAACCCCCTGGATTGTCTGCGCCTCGCTGTGTTGCCCTCTCAGCAGATGTTGGTGTGGTTGAAGATCCCCCATGAAGACCAGGGCTCGTGTACCTCATGTCCATTACCATCAACTGAGCTTACACTAAGTTTGTAGTTGCAGTTCAAGCAATTTCTCTGGAGTTCASTAWTGAGATGAAAAGAAAGGGTTCCTGRGAGTGCAATTTGATATCTCCTTTGCACAGAAAGACAAGGAATAGAGTGGTTTARCAACATTAGAGTTATGCTTCCTTTTGAGAGCAGGACCTGGGAGCTGCCCAGCCTGCACGGTCATCCAATTCCAGCCTGGATCAACACAGTCCAGGAGCCGTGAGCTGCTCCAGGAGCCACGAGCTGCATGGTGCCCCTTCACTGCAGCAGGAGCCACTTCTTGCTTCCTCAGTCCAGCTATTGAAGATGAGACACTGGGAGGGAAGAAGCCAGCCATATGAATCCTCAGGTAGTGGGTTTTTTGCTTTATTTTTTTTTTCTACTCTGTTTCTAAATGTATTTACCTTGACTTTGATYGACTATGTGAAGCTTCCAACCCATCTTCTGTCTATCTCTGATGATCAGCGCAACCTCTGCAGTTGCTGACACATCTAAACCACTCCAGTGYCACAAATCATCCTGTTGGAATACCTCCCACTCAGCACAATTTGAAGAAGTATTTTGAGCAGTGGGCAAACTACTGCTATGAGAAATTTGGAAAGAGGGGAGAAGTTTCTCATAGCAGGAATACCCACTTGAAGAGAGAAGGGGCTGTCGTGGCTACCCTCCATGAAGGAAGCGATCAGCTGGGTTTGGTTCTGGTTGTACAGGGCTGAATTACAGTCCTACAAAACCAAATCACAYCGTGACAGGTGATGGCCAAGGTGGCAAGAGCAGTTACAGCAATCGTGTCTGAACAGGCTCCTGCTCTGATTGGTTTTCTTCAAGTCTCAGCGGAAAAAAATAGGAAAGAGAGCAATCAGGAGATTATTATCTACTGATTCTTTACTGTCATGAGAGGCTGCTTTGCTTTACAGGGGTAGAAGTGTCCCAGTGTGATAAAGGTAGGATTTTTGGTTTTGGTTTTAAAAAAAAATCTTGGATATATATGTTAAAGACTGCCAAAGGGAAAAATAGGAGGGAGAAGAAAATCCAATTTTTCTGACCTTTAGGGCATACACAGCAGTATGGTCAAGTCAGTAAACAGGGCTGGTTGTTAATATTTAAAAGATTGCAAGGTCTAAGTTACCATTATTGAAATTCGGGTGACTCGGTGCTTTTCTGCCTAATCTTGCAATCCTGATTCTWCTTTGATTCAGTTCACTGGGGGGTAAATTCGGGCTCTTGGTCACTAACATGAAGTCAGATATAATATATCAGTGTGTATTTTTTTTTTCATTTGCCCATTCTTCTTCTGTTAAAAACTCTGATAATGTAGAGCTGACATTTGGGAAAAATCTAGAAAATGAATTCCTTTTTATCTCCAGGCTAAGCTGCACCAGTGAATAGAGTACTATAATAAAACCTATTTGTATGCCTGTCATACAAAGACAAACCTTTTCCAAAGGAAATGGATTTGAGTATTTGCAAGAAATGATAAACAGTCAGACAAAAAAWGTACTGAATTTTCCTTTGAGATGCCTTGGAGAAGTAGGCTTTAGCTTCTCTTTTCAGGGAGGAGGGATTTGTAAGAAAGCCTATCAGCTGAGAGTCTCAGAAATGAGACCTTATCCAGATCTTTGAGGAAAGAAGTAACTTGGAAATATCTTGCAGGGTGTGATTTAGTTAGGAACAAAATGTCARTCTGCATTTGTATCATAAATAAATCAAAAGAGGCATTCTCACTTCTGCTAAARGGGAATTTACTTTATTTCATTTGTGCAAAACCCTTGTGGAAAGCTGTGTTAAAATCTAGTCCTCTCTTCGATGTGGGTAGTTGAATTACCATTAATAGGTGTCTATACAAGACAAAGTGTGGCAATCAAGCCTGATTTCAAAGTGCTGCCACTATCCTGACTCTCACATGAAGCTAATGTTTATTATAATTGTCTTTATTTTACTATGTATTATAATATTGCTGACGAAACAGCTACAGAAGGAGAGCTGGAGATTCCTGACCACCTCAGACAGCCTGGGTGACACAGCTCTGTGACACTGGGTGACACTGAGCCCTGCAGCCTGGGTGACACAGCTCTGTGACACTGGGTGACACTGAGCCCTGCAGCCTGGGTGACACAGCTCTGTGACCCGGTTCCTGGGTGACACTGAGCCCTGCAGCCCCACTGCCTGGGTGACAGAGCCCCATGTGTGACACAGCCCCATGTCCCCCTGTCATGCCCTCTATAGCAATCATGGCAGGCTGCTGGCTGCTGTATTGCTCCTGGGGTGAAACTCCATCACGTAAAAGTAGGCACAGTTACGCTGAGGTGGAGATTGAGGCATCCCATAACATTTGAAGGCATTTTTTGGGAAGTTATATGGGAGAAGTTTGTCTCAGAGCAGCCTTTTCCCCATGGAGTTGCTGAATTTATCGGTGTCAGCAATTAAGTGACATCTGAGCCTTTTGGAGAGGCACRTCCTATGCTAAAGAAAGGTGGGTTGAGGCACGTGAAGGCAGATGAATGCAGTCAGCTGAGGAATTTGGACTTTTGTTAGGGAGAAGGGATAGGTGAGTTCTGCAGCTGCATGTCTGTTCAGGGCTTTTGTGACATTCAGAGGTATTTCAGAGATTTCAAGCCATTGCTGTAATTCCAGCTCTAATTAATATATTTTCCAAAACCATTTAATTATTGGCTAAATGTAGCTGAAGGATACTGTCATATTCAAGTCTAGAACAGAGAACTTAAGACACCCACTGCCTGAAAAATGTCATGGTGGGTTAATGCATAATGATGGTAATTTTACTAAATGAAGAATGTTTGAGTGCTTACCAAGCTTAATTAAACTTTGCAGCACTCCTAAGACAGAAATATTGTTATGGTAATTTTAGCAGGTAGGTAAATTGCTCATCCTGGTGCATGAAGGTTGGGTAATTTACTCAAGGTCACACATCAAGTCTGCAGTATAGCCAAAGTAGAGCCTTTTACCATGACACTTAAGCTGACTTCCAGTCTTCAAATAATTCTCTCTTTTCTAACATTTCAGCTTTTTTTTTTTTTTTTTTTTTTTTTTTTTTTTTTTTTTTTTTTTTTTTTTTTTTTTTTTTTTTTTTTCAATGTCTAGAAACTGGCTTTTATTCATAGACCTGATTGTTGATAAATTCCACTATCCTCAAAGGACATACATCTCTAATCTTCCCCAGTAATTCTTGCCAATGTGGCAATTTGCTAAAAAGTGAAAGATGTGAGGACAAAGAAGAGGACAACATGAAGAAAGAAGAGGCAAAAGCTAATAAAGGAGAATGGAATAAAAGGAACTAGGGGCAAAAGAAAGTCATGGCATACAATTGAAATACAAAGGAGTCAAAGGGGAATGAAAGGTCAAAAGAAAAGTGAAAGAAATAGGAGAAAATAATTAAATGGGAAAGGACATAATCAGGAATTAGCAGACAGAAAATTGTGATTGAAAACAAAATGCTGTAAGAATTGAGATGCATTTAGTAGAAACGTATTAAAAGTCATAAACTACTCTCTCGACTAATTATTCTGTTTACATGCCAGGAAATTCCTTACACCCTCAATCTATTAAGTGGTGCTGTACATAGAGACAGAGAAACCTGCTGCCTCTGAGTAGGSATGAAAAACACATCAGAACTCCTGCAGGGTAACCCTAAAATGGTAATAAGGGCAGACTACAGAAGGAATCCCTACTGAGATCTTTTGATTAACCTTGATATGAGGTAAGTGGGGAGCTTAGATTAAACCATCCATTTCTTCCTTTTTTTCCCTATCCTTTTATAATACAGTAATGCAAATAACTAGTAGAAATATATAAATGTAGATGGTTATTTGTTTTGATTTTCAACTTTCAGTCTTGCTTCCTTAAATTTGGAAGTAAGTTATTTTTCCCACTGAAAGCAAGAGTATTTCAAGATACTGCCAAAAATGAGTAGATGGGAAATTCAAAGACCAAGCCCCATGTCTTATCTGACAGCCATGTCATTCCTAACCTGATTAGGATATCAAAGCATTTAATGTGTAGAAGGAGCAGAGCATTTAATGTGTGGAGAGCAGAACAACAGCTCTTGWTCCCAAACTATTTCTTCTAACCTATACAGTGTGCAGCTGAGAGGCTGCAGGATGGGATGCTCTTCTCTTCCCAGAGCAGTTGGTAATTCTTACACATTATTTAGCAAGKGTTGAAAAAGTGTTGAGGTGCTTGGGACAATGGTTTTAATCTGTAAGAACAATCTCATACCCATTTCTGAGGTTTCTTCCATGCAGACTTCTTCCCAGAGGTGCTGAAGAGCATCTTCCCCTCTCTGTAGCTAAAACTTTTTCAAACTTTTGGTCCTACCAGGATTTCTATGAGAAATATCTGACTGCCAGCAGAACAGATAATTTCTATTATCTTATGAGAAACATCTTTTTTGGCTTCATTGGTTGCCTCACTCAGACTTCCCAGCATGATTTTCCTGTGGAGGCCACATGGAAACTGTGGAGATACGTACAGATAGGTTTGGTTTGCTGAGCACTGTTTCCAGACAGAAAAGCCCTTTGMAACTTGCAAATATTCAAAGTTTACTGGTTTCCATATTGTGACATACCAAGTAATTTGATTAGTTTTCACCAAATCTTTGRTAAAAAGTGACTGCTTGTTGCCTGTGGAATGACACATATTTTCAAGTTTAATATTCATTTTAGGTCACCATGAAATACAGTGGCTGCAGCATACATGTGAGTGGGTRGAGATGGCAGAAAAGCAGCTGCAGTGAATTTAATTCTGATCTGAATGAATATTTACACCAGGGGTTTTGTTTACAGCTCACTGAAGCACAACCAACCCTCRTGATTCAGTTCATCAACCAACAGTTAATGGCTTGAGGTTAAGAGCAGGATCTTTTCCTCAACTTCCTGACTGAGTGTGTGTCCTGGCTACTAAAGAATATGTAGATACTGTCACATGCCACAGGAACTGATTTAAAAGTTCTCCAAATAAACTTAAGAATGTACTATTCATTGACCCATTTTGTATTTGCTACAGCTTTCACTTGGGAATGTTAAATCTGTGGAGTAGTAACTTTGTTAACTGCCTGTTCTGGCACAGTTAGGTAATCAGAAATATCATTGCCAGTGGCTATTTACCACATTTTCTAGCTTTTGATTAAATATATCTAATTATTTTTACTCAGTATTACTTATTATTTCCATGAATTTTAAATGAGAATTGCAAATACTTTGATACAGGGATTGAAAATCTCTAACTCAAGGAAAAGAATTATTGCAGAGTTCTGTTTTGTAGCTTTTTCTTGCTGTGTTGACTAACTCTCTACAATCRTTGTCTTTCCAAAAGCAAGGTCAAGGACCAGTGCAGGAAAGACAGATAGATAATTTAGTTCCCATTCAATCCAGGCTGTTTTTCTCGTGTCCAGGTGGAAAACACAGTGCAGTGAATTAATCCAGCTCCTGGCCTTCAGGATCAGACAATCCATTTCTTCAGCATCTCCCTTGGTGATCAACACACCTGAAACACAGAATGTGAGCTCTGGATTTGGCACCTTCATGGACCAGACACTACCTCTGACCAGGCATAACCCAGGCACGTGCTGCATCTCTCTAAAGAAGACTGATTTGAGCAATCATTCTACTCCCAGTCCCTGAACAAGAAAATTCTAGCAGATTTCCCTTCACAGCTCTTCTTTGCTACTCAGAAAGGGACCCTAGGTTAAATGTTACACCTCAACCTGTAGTTGAGTATCCTGGCCTGTAATGTTTAGAAAATTTAACATTTGTGGAACTTCTTGTGTACACTTGTACACTTGTGTACACTTCACGGCCAAGTGCTCTCAGTTCTCAYGGAAGAAACCAGAATCTGCCACCTGAAGAAAACCCTCTCATTGCAGCCAGGCTCATAAGCTGCTTTCCTCAAGGTGCTGTAAAGTCACTTCAAGACATCTCACCACAAAATCTCTGAATCTACCGTGTAATGCCTACTTTCTCCACCCTGTGATACCTTTATCACAGCAAAATTAGTAGTGGAGCAGAGGCATAACTGTAACCATTTTATCTGTTGTCATAGACAAGAGTAAGGAAATTTGAGAAAAGGAAGGAAGGAAGGACAGGTGTTGTTTTCCAGAACTGCTTATTAAAGAAATATTTTGATTCAAAAAGAAAGAATTATCAAAGAAATTGCTTATTAAAGAAATATTTTGATTYAAACTGAGATACCCACATTTAATAAGWAACTCGTCCAGAATGAAATACTCTATTCCTAACTGAGAAAATCCATCCTAAGAAATTTTTGAATTTTCTGTGTTAATGTTTCAGATGCTCATTGTGCTGGAAATATTTGGTGTATATTTCATTAATGAAATGCAGACAGCTTTCTCCWAAGGATTCCTGGTCTGTGTCCCCATTTCCAAGGGCTCTGCTGGTGTTCCTCAGGAGTTTGGCTCAACTGAGGGAGCCTCATGTAAGCCAGGTCAGTCACTGGCAGCTTGAGTTTATTCTCCCAGAGTTTTTTGGATGCTGATTCCTTGCCACAAGGATGACTAGATACCACACCAAATGTGCAATAGTTTCTGTGGGTCCCTGCTCTCTTGGGTAGGTTTTTTCTCACTGGAAAAACTATGGCTTGCAGAGATCCTGACATCTTGGTTTCATACCTTAAAGGCTAGAAAATACAGCTCCTGTTTTTGAGGAATTCAGCAATGCTGAGATGTCTTGCAGCTACAGCTTCTGGAGGATCTGAGGTTTCCAGACAGCTGATCCAGTCTGGGAGGCATCACAGTAGGGTGACAGTAGGGTGACTCGKAGGTCAGTGTCTGTAGGGTGACCCAAGGACCCATAGAAGAAGTGCAGGGACGAGTGCTGAGGCTGCAGATAATGCAAGTCCACGCAGCACATCAGTGCATACTTGTCATTCTGGCAAGCTTCACTGAAAATAAGACATTTTCTGAGATAAAGTAGCATTTTTMCTGACTTCACAGCATAACATAATTTTCTCTGATGTGATTTTAGTAAGTCTCAATATTACATTATCTTCAGTCCCACGATCATGCACAGATTAAATCAGTCTTAATAGTTTTATAAAGCACAAAACAAACAAACATGACAGAACTTGATTCAAAGTGTTTTCTCTGAAAGCCATTTTAGATAAAAAAAGAAAGGCTTGTAAAAATAAAAGCTCAGATCTGGTTTCAGCAGATGTCTATAAATCCAGAATAAGTACACCAAAGGCAATGGGGTTATTCAGATTTCTTTTACCACTGATGATCAGTGTTATACAGTATTTTTATTGCCTCAGTGGATCCCTTCTAAATCAAGGGAGACATTTTAAGKCAGCTACTTTAATATTCTGAAGGCAAAAGTTTTTGTATAAATCCACATTCACTTGAATGTTTACAACATTTTTTCCTTTTTACAAGCATTCTGATAAACACAAATGTTTGTGGAATGCAGCTGAGTGGCTTAACGAATACCCATAAAGCCACTTCATTTTTTATTCAAAGGAATAGTCTTATATTCTTGTTAAAATATTCTTGGACATTGGTTGCTGTGTTTAACAAGATTTGGGGATGACTGGATTAGACATGGTTAGAGCTAGTGTATTTTTCAACACTATAAAAATTTGCTTTCCAAACATCTACATGAAGTAGCAAAGAATTTCAGCGTTTCAGATGCTTATTGCTAAAATAGCACCGAAACCTCTGGGYGCCTCTGGTGTAAATCTGAAGCTGCAGATCAGTTTATATCCAACTGCTGTAGTTAGACCTCCTCTCACAGAARCAACAGAGAAAATCTTGTGGCTGGTTTCAAGTGCCAAGCTCCACGTTGCAGTGCTGTCATAAGTACCCTGTAGGGTAAGGGAGCAGGCTGGAAAGTTTAAGGCAGTTTTCCTTACTGGAAAACACTCTTCAGTGGAGAAGGACCTGGCTCTGCTGGCTGGGGCAGCTCAGATCTGTGATTTTAAACGTGCTGGGTGTGTAAATGGGCCAGGTCAGCAAGGGCACCTATGGGAGCACTTGCCCCTGCAGTGTCTACTAATTAGCAGGCTCCTCTTGTGCTCTGATGTCTGTCTGATGTTTGTGGAGGACGTTGAGCTGTGTGGCAAAAGGGCACCTACACCACACATGATACATTTTAAAGGGAGAATTTGTGGTCTTCTTATTCAGCCTCAGTCGGCCTGAAGGAGCCCCATTCAATATCTTCTGTGAGAGCAGAGTCTCCACAGGCACCTTGGGGCAGCTGAAGTGTTGCTTTGTCTGCTCAGAAAGGTAAGGAAGAGAAAACAAACTGCAGGAGAGAGCTGAGGATATAYCCTCACTGATTTGTTCTGTAAACACCTGGGACAGAAACACAGGAGAAGCTCTGCTGTGAACCTTCACGGGWCAGGTCTTACTGAAAGCAGTGGATGCTTTGCCAGATGCTTTCCAAATAACACAGCAGTGGTTCTCAGTGGGCTGGGGTAGCCTGTGAKGGTGAAAGGTCTGGTTTAGCCGTCTTCATGGGAAACATATCCRCTCTGCTCTCTTTGCACACACAGAAATGTGTGGTCTGTGTTCCAGCCTTTGGTTTGTTCTGGCCTGGTCTCACTCGTGCTTTGAGCTGAGGCTCCCAAGAGCTGCAGAGAGCACTGAAGAGGCTCCAAAGGGGCCACGGAGATCAACGTATAGATTTGGAGAGAAACAACCATTCCCAAATCTCTAAGAGAGTTTCGTCTGCTGTTTACCGGAGCTTGCGCAGCCTTTAAATTGGGGTCACTGAGCTCCTCAAGACAGAATTATTTCCTGGAAGAAATTATTTTAAATTAATATTATTAAGTAGTCACACACTAATGTGACACTTCTGGGAATGAGTTTTCACACCAGAAACCAGGCTCTGTGATACTTTTATCAATCCAGAAAATAGAAATAGCTTTTGTATAAAATTATAATGAATAAAACCAGCTTGAGTCTTAAACACTGAGCAGTCACAATAAACTGCTTGTCCATAAACTGATGTATTTACTAAAAGCACATTCAAGAGAAACATGAGCTACTTAGAAGTAATTTACAAACAGGAAAGCAGAGGAAATTGGCTAGATAATTTATKCTCCAGGAAGTCTTTGTGTGGTTTCATAAACAAGGCACCCAGCAGAAAGGCACTCTCATGTCCTACCTGCTTGTGACTGAAATATCAGTATTTTTGAGCATATTTGTTGTGTTACTGCCAGGTGCTTGCTAATGCAAGTGTCAAGGGAAGATATATTGTTAAGGGTTTTGTTTTTTTGTTTTTTTTTTTTCCCAGGAAAGAAGACAGAAATCCCCTTAAAACCCAAACTGAATGTGAATGTAACTTCATACAGAGGCTGTTTTGTTTTGTTTTGTTGTTTTTTTTTTTTTCCCAGGAAAGAAGACAGAAATCCCCTTAAAACCCAAACTGAATGTGAATGTAACTTCATACAGAGGCACAAAAACATATGGAGAGCTGAGCTGCCAATAGCAGCATGTAGGATGTTGAGATGCTGAGACGAGACACAAGGTTTTCATCTTTATGTGAGTGTCCAAACTTTACCCCTTTGTATGTTCATGATTCTCCCTGTCGTTGACTGCTYCCTGACTGAGAACCTGCTACACCCAGAACAGTTTTGTCTTTTGCTGCCTTCCTTTGCCAAGCTCTTCTGAACACCATTGCTGGGAAGCAGGAATTAGTCAGAAGGAAACACATCTTTTTGCCATCCAGCAGCATCCCCTTGACTGCACTTGCAACAATTGGTGAAGTAGGAGATAAAGCAGAACTGAAACGTKTTGGCACAAAGTTAGATCGTGCTCTGGATCTCTCACTTTTCGGTACACCCTTTTGCTGCATCTTTTACACTKGTAACAGGAGCAGAGATGGACTGCAACTGTGATCAGGGTGGCTGTGTCCATGTTCAGAGTCTCTGGGTTTCACACTCCGTAGGACAAACACAGGCACGGGGGAGTTGAACTGCAGTAATATGTAGAAAGCAGAGACCCCAGCCAGATTTGACCCTTTGAATTTCTGMTTTTAATAGCAACATACTTATCAGTTACCTGTAACATACGTATCWGTATCCTGACAGCCTGGGAGGGGAGACTTGCCTCAGCTGAAGGCGTGGGGGCAAGGAAGAGAGAAGAAATCAGCTCACATGGTGAGATGCTTTCTGGTCCAGCTACTCACCCACACAWCTTGTTACATGTTATCCTTGAAACATGACTTAGAAGTAATTGTTCAGCCCTGCAGAAGAATGGCTGTGTACCCCACCATTAATGATTAGCTTCATTTTGCATGAATTAGTTGACTTCCTGCAATTATGTCTGCTCTTCCCCACCAGGCAGCCACGGTGTTCTGCTCTCCAAAGACAGCGAATTGGCAGCTTGCTGACCCCGAATGCCTGTGAGCTACAAGGTGCTCATTCCATTTTCTGCATCGGTCACTAGGCTGAGGCATCTGAATTCCAGCAGACCATCCAGGATGGTTTATGGTTTGCTGCCTGCACCCGATGCTTAGCAGGAGGGATATAGTGAGTGGAGAACATGTGAGAGAGGAATGTGTTTGCCTTGCCAAGCTGACAATCAGTGTAAAGGAGTGGTGTGGCTGTGATCAGAGAAGTGACCCTGTTTAAGAAAAATGACTTGGTGTTTTTTATTTATTCCACTTCCACATGCTCCACCTGTGGAGTACTCCATTGGACCAGGCAAAGTGATTTGAAAAATTCTAATTAATCCCTGCATCTGGAWAATTACATGAAGTGCTTCTTGCTTTGCACTCCATTGATAAGGGTGAAGCATCTGCAGCTGGAGCAGCCTGGTGCTTTTGTTGATCCATGAGGCAGTGCTGAGGAGAGGCACTGTGCTGCAGCCATCCTGCCTCTGCTGCCTTGACTCCTGTTTGTGCTTTTCATTTCCATTTAAGCAGAGTGCTGTGACTCACAAAGCAAGCAGGAGAGGTGTAAAAGCAGCAAGGTACTGAGTGCACAGCCATGGCTGTACTTTGCTTTGCTGCTCAGTGCACTGATGCTTTGCCACTGTCAGGATTGACTATTGTAGAGAAACCACTTTGGACTTGGACACAGATGAAACTGAAGTCTGACATTGCAAAATAAGGGACAGGAGGACTCTGGAATAAAGATTTAGACTTAGCAAGGCCACTGGTCCCAGCTCCAGCGTGGTCAACAGTGCCAGTTCACACCACAGAGCCACAGGGCAAAGAACAGAAATACCATAAGAGCACAGACGGGCTTGCTACTTCCACAGGAAATCCCATGTCAGCAGCACATACCCAAAACTGATTCCTRGAAAGGGGATACTGGAGTGGAAAAATCCCTGCAGAATACTGGTAACTTGGTGAAGCAAGATGACATGTTCATGAAGGACAATCAAGAAGGTGAATAGCCACAGARGGAGGAGCTGTGATCCTCTCTAGGGCAGAGAGCTGGGATCTGACTGTGGGCCTGGTCACAAGGAGAGGGGACAGGGCAATCATCCATGTGTCTATTTCTTCAAGGGAGGAGTTTTCTGTTAGGTTTTCCTACAGCACACTAACTTCTGTTTGAAATGACACACTGATCACGGGATTCCAGATGTTTGATTATGCACCTCATTAGACTCAGCAGGTCTTTGATAACACAGCTTCTGCCTCCAGCTCCCAGCATTGCTGGAGTAAGGCGAAGACATCCTGTACTCCACATGCCAAAGAATACAGCCRTCATAGACACACTGGGCAAGGAACTTTGGAAACACAGCAGTGCTGCTCCTTATGGTCTTTGCACTCCTGAGGAGCTCCTGAAGAGCTGTGGCTGTGTCTGCCAGAGCAGGAGCCTCCAAGGAGAATATACCTGTGCAGTGAAGCTGCTGTGCTGGCGTGCCTTKCTTGCTCCTCCACACTGCTTTGGGTGCTGCTGGTTCTGCATTCTTTCATGCACCATCTGTGCTGAAGTGAGCCTTTTGTCCTGGGGGAGTCTGCAAGGGCTGCAAGCCCTGGAGAGCAAATGGCATCACAAATGGCACCCTGAACACATCCTGCCTCCTCTTGGCTCTTCAGGTTACCTCTAGAAAAGTTGGTGTTTGATGCCTCTGACACCCCCRACACCCAGAGGGGTCTGATCCAGAGACAGCAGTTTGTCATTATTTACTCCCTTCCCTGACTGATGCTGTGAATGCACACACACCTTTGCGAGATGAACACAATCAAATGAGATGGTAAAGCTGCATTCTTGATTGCCCTGTCTGACAGGCTGGAAGGAGAAAGGTTCAAAAAGGTATATGCAAAGGGAAGAAGAATTCATACTTACTTCTTTAGGGATTATCTACAAGTTCTATCTCTCAGAACCCCAACAACTGCACTGACCAAATCCTGAACAGACGTGAAGCCCACCAAAGCACAAGACTGTGAAGAAAGTGCAATTTCAGCTCTCCAAACCAGTATAGCTGTATATTAAGCAATAAACTTTAAATAGTAGACTCTGTCTTTCAGCCAGACCACCTTCAGTGTGAGGGTCCCAGCAATTTGGAGTACAATCTATCACCTAACAAAGCTAGCCCTGAGATCCACAGGGCCAAAATAGAGAGCTTCACTTGATGACTCAACTGATTTCAGAGCTGAGCTCCCAGGGMTTGCCTCTGCAGCTGCTGAGGACAGATGGCTGCACAAGGACGTTCAGCYCTGAGGTGTGCAGGACCTCCTGCTGCTCTGCTCTTGGCAGACAGAGCCCAAAGAGGTCGAGTCCTAACTCAGATCCACTGGCAAAATAGATCGTAGTGAAAGTTCAGGTTAATTTTAGGAGGGATAAGAGCTCATGAGTGAAAATGATTGCTATGAAGGGGGCTGCTCAAAAACTTTCTTAATGCAGGTCCTGTTGCCATGTCCCTGAGTAAGTCATCTTCTGCTGGCAGAGGGAAAAAACCACCTGCCATTCAAATAAATGACTACAGGAAAAAAGGATTATTAATGAAAATTGCATCACAATAGAGAAKCCTTCAGATCATGAAAGTTGAGTGAGTTAGAGAAAAATGCACTCTGCTGGAGTCTGTGCTCTTGCTGATCCTGGAGACCCATCAATTTTTCTTGCCACCCACTGCTTCCTCCTGTCCTTTGGCACAGCCACAGGTCAGAGGCTGAGGGAAGCCTTTTCCCTGTCTCAGCCTCGGGTTAACATTGTCTGTCCCTGACCCCAAAATTTGCCAATGTCCAGCCACTTGGTGACACCCCAAAGCACCCTAAAGAAGAAAACATGCTGCTTCTCTGCTTCATGCCTGCTTTCCATCAGCAGATGCTCTCAAGTTTTATGAGGTGGCATTTGAAAAAAGTTGCTGTAAATAACACTGTGTGTGCAGTGTTTCCTACATATATTGCTCACTTTGTGTGTATAACTGCAATATTACATTTGTGTTTTGGCATGTGCATGAAGGAAATGGATTTCAAAGGATCATCTAAGTGTATATACCAAACACAAAATCTCTCAAACAAATCTTCACTCAGAAATACTTATATACTTATATTAGCAGGAAAGAGGCTCAGTACAATATAATCTATCTGGATTTGTTTGAAAATCCAAAATATTGAGCATGCTGAGAGATTAGCAGTCCATTTATAGAATTAGAATAGGAGAGAGACACACAATGAATACTTGAAGACATTGAATTAATCTGAGAAAATGAAATCCTATTAACAGAAATATTATTCGCTAGAGATAATAATTATTAAATTACTGAGCTTTCATCAATATATTTCTTTTAAAAATGTGTAATACACATGGAAGATAGAAATCTAGCTCTAATTCATCTATACTGGATGTTTCATTCAGAAAAGGTRGGAGATCATTACTTATGTTACTAGAGCTAGTATTAAGAATATATTGTAATTATAGGACTATAGGAACACAGAACTTCAGCCACTCTCAGCACTGCACAGCTTCACAGMCCTGTTTTTCATTTGAGACCATTCATTTGATTGCAATGCCATTCAAAATCTGAGTCTTTTCATTATGAGCCACTGCCTATTTCTGACAATCYCACAAATGTGAAATCCTACTTTAAGCAGCCGTTCAGCTTATTGGCTGCCCTGAGAAAAATTGCACAGAGAAAAAGATACACTCGGGGTAATGCATTTSAAATATCTGCTTCCATCTTTCCTTCTTATTTTTAATTTATTATGGTGTCAGAACAAGGGAATGTGATAAGTATAAAGCAGCTTCAGGTTAAAAAACACACTTATTGTCTGACTAAGAACACCACTAGTTTGTAGTGAAGTTGGTCTCATTAAAGATACTAAGCTCCCTAAATTAAAGAAATATGCAAATACCGTGTACACACATGCAAATATAAACAATACCCATGGCTCTCTTGTTTCCTGGTTCCTGTGWCTTCCCCCATGCTGACAGCCATCGAGACTGCTAACAGCATTGTAAAGGAAACAAAGCRGGTCTCTGCACCCAGCTGCATCTCTGTGGGCAGAGCTGTCATGGCCCTGTTTTGGTGAGTGGCTGGCAGAAAATTCACACTGAATCTTCACCCATGAGGGCTCCAATTGCTCACAAACAGCGGGGCTGCCCAGCAATGCTCTGCTGCTGGCACCTCTCCACAAGGCAGGCAGCTCTGTCCTTCGCTGCCATCATTGGCACTGACACACATAAGGCACTGTCACAAAGTGCTGCAGACAAAAGATCCCCTCCCAGCCAGGCTGCTCAATGCAGGTGGCATAAGAGTGRTGGAGTAACCCCAAAACCAGAGCACCTTCTCTGCAGGTGCACCCTCTGTGCCATATGCATTGACTCAGCTCTGACTGCAGGGACAGTAACCAGAGCTTGGTGAAGTACTCTGGAGTCTGGAGCAAAGCAGAGATGAGGAACACAGATATTAAACAGCCACTTTCCTCTTTGCAGAGCAGAAACAGACTGGTGTGTCAGTTCTTAGRTGAGCAGGTCTCTCTGCTGAATCCACTATCAGACAGGGCAAGAGACCCTCACACAGGAACAGCTGGCGGATATCATCATGAGGAACCAGCTGTTTGCTTCAGGACTGACTTGGTAAAATGTAGTCCAAAAAAGGGAAGCATGAGGGAAGGTTGCTAATATTCTCTAGGTACATAAGAAGTTTATTTGAAGAGTAAGARAATGAATTGGGAGTGGAAAGGAAGMAATGTGACTGRGTTACCACAGAGGTGACTTAAGAAAATCTGCTTGGCAGCGAGTCACCTGTGAGGTGTCCACCCCTGGTGCTCCCTACACTGAGTTTAGAGAAGCACTTAGTGAAAATAATATAGATAAAGATGGTTGTACTCTAGGAAAACATCAACTGTATTACCTCCTGGAATCCTCCTATGCTATTCTTCCCATTTAATATTTTAATTACTTGAAAGTTTTGCTCTAACTTTTATTTGCTAGGCAAAGCTGAACGTTGTGCAGCTCAATGCTGGAAGAAGGGGATTGTTGTAAGTAGTTGGGATTGGCAGGGTCCTTGAAGATTCATGGCCAGGGTGGAAGTCTCAATGGAGGCTCATTAAAAAAAATTGTGACAAAACTTTCCTAGTAATCCTTTCATAACTAACAAGGTGGCTTTGGTTTATCCTCCTAAGCCTCATATTTCAGCTAAAAAAATATGATCATGAAGAATGGAGCTATCACTGTTTCTTATCTTCTTTTTACCTGGGCACTATGGAGAAAGCAGATTGTTCTCCATTCATCCATTTCTGCAGCTGTCAACAAGCATCAGAAATAATTAAGCTCTTTTACCYAGCAGCAAAACATTACATATTATTTGAAACACAGGCTTAATTGAAAGGAGCATTTTCATTTTCTCCCTTATCTATTATGCCAGAGYCTCATTTTCTTTGCTTCATGCTGTAACATCCTTGCTCCTCTGTAGGTATGTTTTCCAGCTCTCTCAGTTTTGGAGCCTTGCATCTTCCAAGCAACATCATAAGGAAAAAAATAAATGGGCTCAGTAGAAAATACATATAAAATATGCTTTTAATTCTGGGATGCCTGGAAAACCAAGAGCATAACATATGTGGATTAGGTGACTCAAGCTGCTTGCAGAGATGTTCTACTCCAAGGGTTATAGATGAATTTCTTAAAAAAATCTGCAATCTATCAGACTCTTGCTTGACAGCAGCATGGCTGAGGATTGGRGAGAGTCTCTCATCTTCACTCTCTGACAGCTCATTCCTTCCCCTTCTTTCTACATGCTCTGCTATTCTCCTTTTTCTAATAGTGGTCAGAAAYAAGGTGAGCCTTATGAAATAAATATTGTGGCTGCCACTCAAAATAGACACTGGGAAAATGAAGTAAACAGCATGATAATAACTGTTTTTCTGTAGTCAGGAGAGAAGCTCAATATGCCTTAATGGCAATCACTAACGAAGAATGGCCACGGTGGTGGGTTTAGGCTTGCAAGTCATTCTCTTTTCCTTGTTATTCATTAGGATAGAGCGAGCAACRGGCATGAATGACACAGAATGATGAGCACAAAGCCAGCCTTATGATCTAGGAGCCTCAAGCAAAAATAAAATCTTATCTTTGATTGCAGGAGGAAGAAATCCCACTGCAGCAATAAATCCAAAGGAACAGGACCGGGCTTTTAGCTCCTTTGATTTGGACGTAGGACAGGAGCAAGCAGCCTGAGCAGAGGCAGAATACCAAAAGATGAATGGGGCTTTATGTTTTAGCCTAATACAGGCACAGCCTCTTCTGCAATTATCCTTCTGCCCAGGTAATCCCTGTTCTGTCCTGAAAGGCCTGTGAGTCCTTGTCTATCTGCTGTGCATGACCTGAAACCATTGCTCCCTTGCATTCAGCAGTATCACTGTGATTTGCTATTTGTGCTCCTCTATGGAACCTGCAATTACAGTTGTCTGTCCTAAGTTTCCCCCAAACAGGGATGTTTTGTGTTGCTGTTTCTAAAATAATCGTTTCCAGAGGCCATTCCCCACCACACAATGAGCATTTGAAAGCAGCATTGTGTTTGGAGGCAACCAAATTCCCCTGTGGCTCTTCCCAAGCCCCAGCACTGCTGTGTTATTGAGGATGCTTTCTCCCTCCTCCCAACCTTGAAATGCCAAATATATCCTGACTACAGATGTTGCAGATGATATAATGACACTGGATTGTAATTCAGATGATGATTTTATTGSCAAGTAACATCTTAGCTGTGACTGCAAACCTAGCAATGTTCTCCAGTGAGAAAACAATGTTTACAGTAGGATTTCAKCCACAGCAGCTCCATGGTGCATTCAAACATCTGTTTACAAAAAGTTCAAAGAGGTTGAACTGGTTACTCTAAGAAATGACTGACACACCATCTTGTTAGGACTTGTCCCCACACATACTACTACCAAGTTGTACTTCCAGTTTAATGTTGGGATAAATTTTATAGACATAAACACAAAAACAGCTGCTTATAGAACTTTGAAATTTGGGCACAAACTCTCGTGACAGCGAGAAACACTTGAGGGGAAATCCATTGTTGGGTGACTGACGTAGTGAGGGCTGTGCTCTGCATTGTGYTGAGCAACCAGGACCTAAGGTGAGATGGAGGCTTTAGGACCATCCTAATTTTCAGTTCCTGACACATGCTGATTTGTATCACTGCCTTCATGTTTTTAAACACAGCCATTCCTGTATGTTTAATACGGAAGCCACTGTTTGCTGTGGAGTTTCCAAAATTTATATGCCTTCAGGATATTTAAAAATATTTTCAAATAAGCCTATCAAGGCAGGTTTTTCTCCTGTCCAAGTGTTTATGTAATAAAAACAAAGATCTCAACAAATGCCTCCTTTGTAACTTTGCCTGTACAYGGAGTGTGAGGTTTGTATAAAGCAGGTGTCAGTTACGTGTGTTTCCCTGCACTGCTAAACATCTACTCCACTCTTTAAATTAGTACCTCCATATTTAAATATAGCAGGTTCACAAAAAAATACACCACAACTGACAACATTCAGATTTAATCTACAAAAGTCARGTTGTAAAATTACAGGGTATTATATCCCTCTAATATTATCCACTACTACACATATTTTAACTGCCTTTTCCAGCAGGAGAGGTGTACCCTACAGGAGGAAGGGATGCCTTATTGCAGTCTGAGACAATCCCCAGTTTGCCATGGGGATTGAGAAAACCCAGGGCTGCCTCTGCACTGCCTCTGCTCCAGAGGGCTCCTCTGCTGCCAYTTGGGTGCTGCCCTGCTTTTTTCTAGAGATGCAGCCAAGAGCACATTGACCCACCACAATGGCATGAAGGGTTTCAACATGGAAGAGAAGCAGTTATTTTTTCCCTAATTACAAGCAGCTTGCCTGCCTGCATGGAGGAATTAAAAAATGGTAGCAATATTAGTCAATAACTCAATAACTKTTCAGGATGGACAAAAACAGAAGGCAAGACAAGGAAAAGAAAAGATTGTGACCATGGACAACTTTCTTGAAATATGCTCATRTGAAATTTTCTTCCTTATTGGGGGAGGTCAGAAAAAATGTGCTCTCGGAAGAAAGTGTAGTAGTTCCCTTCAGGAACTACTATTTTGGGATAATATAAACTATGTGCTGGTTGGATTAATATTTAACATGTCTGTAAAAATAATATCATCCTATTACAAGTTCCTCCCAAAAATGGACAAAAGCTAAATTAAATTCTAAAATAAAACCTATGGAAATATAAGCACCTCTTAGGAGGAAGATACTACCATTAGTCATAGAAATGTTTGAATAAATGTTTATAATTAAGAAAATAAAATTAAGAGGTTAATGACAGAAATAAAAAACCACAGATATTTGCATTTTGATATTCTGTGGCATCACCTTTATTTATGTGGTTGATAAATAATCTGTTGATTTAGAAWTGTAAATAAATGGGGATTCTTTTCCAGATCTGGGGTATTTTTTTGGAAAAGACGTGCAACAATTCATGCCAAACTATGCAGACACACACATGTATTTTGAAAACACTTTACTGGGATTGAATCATGTTCTTTTTTTTTTTACCAGTATGTTGAATCTTTCTAGGAAGAATGGAATATTTTTCAGCTTTCTTTATTAAACATATCTGTTTTTTTCTAGATATCACAAGTTCTCTCTTATTACCTGCAACAGTGAAATACCAGCCCTTTGGAGCCTGGTTCAAAAAGGTCCTACAACTTCCTTTTCTATTAGTTCTAAATGTTTTTTGTGGCTAAGATTCATGACTGCACAGATGGTCTATTCATCATGTTAGGCTCAATTACTTCTGAAAATACATGGGGGAAAGCATGTTTCCATTGAAGTCAATGTTAAAATTCCTATTACTGCAATGGGGCTACATTTTCAGTCACAGTCAGAGGCACACTGACCTTTGGGAGTTCCTCTGGAGGGGAGAGAAATACAGTGTGTGTATCACTATGCTTGATAGCAATGTTTCTAGAATGCTTTCACACTTTCTGTAGCACATATTATTACAAATACTAATCATGCCATTCACCAAAGCAATTTTTCAAAGCTGAATTTGCTCAATGTGTTTTATAATTAATGACATTATAGAGACTCTAAATTTAATTATTCAAGAGAGCATTCTCTCTTTTGATAGATGTCATTGGTCATTAATCATCGTGCTGCTTTTTCAGTTAGCTTCCACAGATTTTWATCCTTACAGGTAACCCTTAATACGAACCCAGAAGAGAGGGTGCAGCCCTGATCTGACTCGTGGCATGAGGCAAGGGTGTACATGTTGCACACTGTCAGCAGTACTAATTTCTCACACACACAATTTACAATTTACTTATTGACCTTGAAATTTCTCRAAACTTCTTTATCAGCTTTTAAATTTTTCTTCTGTAAAAATGGGGTTAAAATCAGATCTAAAACTCTAATACTCTTCCTTTATATACTTCTTGCAGAAGTTCAGAACAGTGTGGTAGACATCAGTCACGCATCAGCATGTATTCAGGGTTTCAAAGGAAACCCTTCTTGAAGCAGAAATACTGAAAGATCACTCTATATGTTTTCTTAAAGAAAATGACTCTTTTAAACACTGTGGCATTTCTCCTGCGTAAAGACTTGGGGACTGCGAGCCTGTGTGGTGAGTATGTGCACAAGGAATGTTCTGGTTTTTAAATTACATGTRTAAAACAAAACTATTGAAAACAGACTAAGGCCTTAAAAGGGCAGAGCAATTTATTATTTATATAATAACGTGTGTGGCAAAAAGTGTAAAAAACTTTGGATAGTAAAATGTTTTGCAACTGGCAAAACCACAAGTGAATATACAAATCATGACAATGAGAATTGTATCAGAAAAATTGATTTCAAAGGCAAAGAGCAGGAAAGAAGGATAAATGTGACCACCTTGCAGATGGGGCAATGGGCTYGCTCCTCTCTCCTCCCCAAGGCAGAGATGCCTCTTTGGTAAGTTTTGCTTCTCCAAGTGCATTGGAATATACCSAGGAGCACTTGTACATAGCACTACATGCTTATACTTTTAAAGTTTTGTGAATTTATCACCAYTAATCTAACAAAAATCTATAATCTRTTGATCCAATAAACCACCATATTCATGAATCTGGGTTGTTAAGGTTCTTATTTAACTTGATCAGAATAACAGAGTTGAATTGGTAAACTGGACTATTTATGAATTTGTGATTGTGAGTAAGACCAGACTTGCAGTGTAACCAACCCTACTTGCGCATCTGGAACTTTGCTGAATGCCACCAGATTTACAGTGCCCAGTTGGTTCTAATAAGAATTTAATCCAACCCTGTCTAGTCCCTCTGATCTCTGAGGACCAGCTGGAACATGARGAAGTTTATTTTCTGTCAAATTTCCTTGCTCTTAATGAAACAGTGAGTCACATAAGAAATCATATTAAWGTACTTTTCACTGTCTCATTCCTCTCTGAATCTGCATTTGTGGTGTCTAGCATCCCAAAAATATATCTCAGGGGGAGATCATGCAGACTCATGGTAAGGAAGAGGGAATATGCAATACCTGCTGTGATGAGGCCAACTCAGGTCTTTTTACAGAGACATAATTTTCTTTCCCAGCAGTCGTGTTTTATCCTTGTCCCTTCATCTTGTCTTGAAATCTAAAGGGAGCAATGGTTGATAATTTCTTAGGTACTTGATAATCTCTAAAAATTGAAATTATTCACTAAGTCTTCACTTCCTTCAAGGAAAATARTTCCCTTGTTCATCTTCCCTTTGAGGATTTCCTCCTGGAGGAGAGTATTGAACATGGCTCTTCAAGCATTCCCCAGGAGATAAAGCGTGCAGCACARCTCAAGGAAAGATTGACACAACTCCTAAAAGCAAATTSAGCCTCCCTTTTTCAATCAGATAAAGCAACTATTTGTAGAGTCAGCTAGGCCAGACCTCAAACACCAAGTAACAGAGAAAATAACACTGTTACCTTGGAGGACGAATTCTGGGAATCTGACTGCCCTTTGTCTGTCCTTGTGCTGTTCCTCATCCTAGAAGAGGTGACAGGAGACCTGCATGTTGAAAACAAAGCTRTGGCAGGGTGATTTCCAGGTGTATTAAAGCTTGGGAGCTTTGAACTGTGCCCTTGCAAATTCCCACACAGGAGAGAAGMAGCATGACCTGGATGTTGCAAAGTCTCAGGCAGCCACAACCTGGCCTGACCTCTGGGACCRTGCAAAACTGACTGGCATTTAGAGAAACCCAGAGGTTTCTCTAAAATGTGCCAAATGTATTAATATGATATTAAGATGATTTAAGGGAAATATGTTTTCTCCAWCCCATCAGATATTCTGTACTTGCAGCTGAAACTCTTGCCTGCAGAATTCCAAAGCAGGCCCTATTCAGTGATTTATATCACTGAGGCAGCATATGTGCCATTAATAAAAACACCTTATTTACCTTTCAYTGGAGCTACTTGAGCTGCTCTAAAGCACTCCTTCTACCAGGCACAGAAATCATCCTTGTTTTCTGATCTGTCTTCTCCAATTATGGATAAACATGGATTGCGGGTGACTTCTATTTTACACTGAAATAAATCCTGAAGAAAAACCTGTATGGTTGCTGTAAGTGTGGAGAGGAAAGAAACACCTAGCTTTCTTCCAAACCTTAWCTCAGCTCTTCCCTTTGGAGTCCTCACTGTGGACATGTCTTTAGGAAGTCTAACTGAACATATTTCACAATGACTAAATCATAAAGAAGCAACACAAGAATAAGAGAAATAAATAACTAAAAAGGCAGGCTCATTTAAGAGCCTGATGCTACAGTATGAAACTGCATGTTTAATAGTTTGGTTATGTCTACTCCTTTCTTGTCTGTTTTAAAAACAATCACCATTTATTTTCCATAGTCACTGTCCTTTAATATTCCCTTTCCCCCCTCCATTTGCTTTTCTTCTGTTTACAAASAGTTCCAATAAGATTGAATGTATTTATGCAATCTTATGACACATCAGAAAAAAATAAGGTTCTATTGGTTCACTGCTTACTCTGCGCAAAATCTCGCTGCTCTCCTGCTAGGACCTGGCCAGGCTGAGAAAATACTCAACAGCACCTTCATTTATTTTATGTGTTGGTTCTTGGTGAAGCTAAGTCAACATTACATTCCCATTGTTAGGAATTATATCCTAACTGACGAGAAAACTTGAAAGGTCGGAATATCTAGTTTGGATAAAGACTCAAGTGTTTAGTGTTAGTCCAATATTAAACTCACAGAAAACAAAAGAAGTGAAGAGAAATATCTAAAGGGTCATCCCTTCTGTCCTTCCCCTGCTGGTCATGGGCTTCACCAGTAATGCTGCCATAGAGCACACGCTCTTCTCCCTGTGCCCCTTTCACCTCTGCAAAGGACAGTGCTTTGCAAGGTGAGGGATCTGCTCAGGATTAAAAATTCATCTCAGACCTCCTTGCCAGAAGCTCTGAAACCACACAGCCTTGAGTACCTCCTGCTGCCTTGCATTGCCAAGGTTTGCAAGGAAGGAGCAGGGAGCTTGCAAGGGACAGGTCTAGGGACCTTGAAATGCTCCAAATGGGTAAAGTGCAGAGGAGAAATTCCTAGAACCTCCTATGTGTCCTGATTTCACATTTTTTCTCTGAAGTCATTCTCTGTGTCTTACAGCTCTCCAGGTAAAAGTCTGTTTACTCCTGTGGTGCTGCACCACAGGAACCTAACACAAGTACTGAAGCAGATCTTCGCCAAAAGGCCGTGTGTGATGTCTTTTCTCCTGCCACCATGCAGAGTCAGCTGTGGGAATCACTCCCACTCAGAAGACACCTGAGAGAGATGCTGTGCTTTAGGCTGGATCAGCTAAAGCTGTACAGACCCTGGGGCAAGCAGAAGGGGAGAAATGGAAACAACTATCTTGCTGTAGGAGACCACACAACATCACTCAGTTTTGGGATAGAAGATCACATTAAAATAATTGAGAAACTGCATCCACATTTCAATAAGACACTGTGTAGGGGAAAAGTCTACAAGCATATCATGCATACCACCCCTTCTGTTCTGCATTTTCAAAGAAAAAGAATTTGATCATTTACTTCTTTTCTTCCATGATGGCTGGTTTTATAGATGCTATTTCTTTCCAAAGCTGAAATATTCTTTTTTCAAACTTGGCTTCTTTGTAGACATGAAATGTTTTTGATCAGATTGTATTTACAGTGAAGGCAAATGCTAATTTAGTATCTGTCACAAGATCTTGCAAGATTTCCCATGAGGTCTCATGATGGTGTATCAGCATGTAATTAAATAAGAGGGCTAAATCAGTCTCAGGTGTAAGTCCTGGGAAGGCAGTGATATTATATCAAGAAAGTGTTTTATCCTACTGCATTCAGCTTTAGCTTGCCTGACATCTTGTTATTTTAAATTYCTTTGGYTTTTTTTTTCTTTCCTTTTTCCAATCACCCATGGAAAAGTATGTCGCTTGTCATAGGTTCCTTTGATATGTAGGTTRATTTCAATTTGTTTTATTCATGTACTGGTTATCTGCTTATTTATAAGTTCATCCTGGAACAGATTGATGCCTATTGCTCTCAGATTTGCACAGCAAGAGTCTTGCAGTAGTAAAACACACGGTGTTACCATGTGCCTAGGGTTTTAGCTAGGATTCATTACTTTTCATATGTTTCCTTGACTTTTCCACAGATGCCGTATATTCACTCACAAAGAGAGGTTTCTGTTTTCAGCCATTCTCTATTATGACTGCCCACTCCATCAGGCTTCACCTCGACCTTGCTGAGACCATCACAGGTATTCTGGTGCTGCGTGTCCTCTCTGCCATCTTCTCCATCAATGTCCCTGGCTGACTATCCCCGCTGGCAGCTGGACACAGGCATTTACAGCACCTCGATGCTGCCAGCCTCTGCAGCTTGAGCTCAGCYTTTTGTCTGCAGGGATGGGACATCTGCCCCACCCAGTACAGCGCTGTGCAGAGATACCTGCACTGCAAACCAGCTGCAGGCAGTGCAAGCACATTAGAGATGAACTTTGTCTAGAATGGTAGCTCTGCAGAGAGGTGGGATGTTGGAACCAAGCAAAAGGTGCTGCTAAAATGGCAGCATTCCTTTAGGAGCCTCTGCAAGAGGGCCAAGCCTTGTTCAGGTTTCTGTGCATGCTGTTGAACGATGCTGTGTGGACAAACTAAAGAAGTGCTGGAGGGATTCCTTCTTCTGCAGGAGTACATGGGTATGACCCAGGTAGGTTTCTCCCATGCTGCAGCTCTAAGGAGAGCCACATTCAGCAGACATTCAGCAGACATTCAGCAGACATTAAGCTGGCATGGATTGTGACCACAGATGTCTTGAGTGACGGAAGCTACAGTATAGCAGCTTGTGGAAGAAGGGCAAGGATGAGTTTTCAATGTTCTTTTTTCCCATTGCAATTTTTCAGTCAAAAGTGATTTTGAGAGTGAGTATGTTCTTTATAACCAAGATTCCAGATCTGCTGAAAAAAGGCAGGATATGTGTGGTGTAACCACAGTTTTCTATGTAAAGATATGCCAGTGTATTTCGGATCCTCACACCAAGTCATTCAGCCTATCCCATGCTTCATTCCACTCTGGGGAAAATGGAGACTGCCCCACAGCAAGGAGCTGTACTCAGTTTCCAAATATATTTCATACCCCCAAGCTCCTGGAAGCCCCCTTGGATCTTCTTCCTGTTGCATTCATCTTCATTCGGTCAGTTCCCTGTGTCCCTGCTGCCCCATCATCCCTCCCTCTGCCCCCAAACCCATCATGTTCTCCCCCAGACCTCCACCTTTCTGACCCCTCTCCTTACCCCATTCACTTCCCTGTCTCTATAAAGCCAAGTTTTGGTCCTTCCACTCTTAGTAATCTTGGTTGCTGCACATGATCCCACCTTTGTCCAGACCAGGTGCTTTCCCTTTACACTAGATTTGCTCTCATGCAAACTTCACTACCACATATCCAGTTTTTGACTGCCAAAAAAAGTTCCTATAACATAGACCTTTCCAACCAGCAGTCTGGCTATCCTCCAGGATGTCTGCAGGAAAGATATTCAGGGGAGAAGCTGAGGGAAGGAAGGCCTGGCAGAGGGTCTAGGTTTTCCTCCTTTAAATAAAGCTGCAGAGAGCAGCAGTAACAAGTCTGGTGTTCAAGATCCCCACAGACATTGCTAATGGGAAGAGAACTGGGAGCCTCTRTTGAAAAGTTTGAGAGGACTGTTAGAGAAATTTGGAGCAAGTCAGTGATTTACATGGTGTGTTTATTTTCTAAAATTCTAATTGAAATTTTRTGTCATTAAAATACTTTACTGGAAAAATGAAGTCCCTGCTACAGTGGTAATACGAAGTACAAAAATCCTTTGGATTCTTGAAGATAGTTCTAAAGATAGTGCAGATAATTAAATGTTCTCTGTGCTTCAGTTCTCTGTMCAGCCAGATCAGGTGTTACTGTTTGCCAGATGCTGGATTACTCACCGATCCTGCTGTGCACAATATGAGTTTCCCACAAATTCCTATTTGTGCTGAAGTAAGCTGAGATAACCTCGCTCTGTTATGGGTGTCTGTACTTTTCATTCCATGAGTTGCAYCCCATGGAGAGGCTGAGAATTTCACAGTGCTGGGAGCTGCCCAAGTGAAAGAGAGCTCGAGAGAATTCCTCAGCAGAGCACTTCGCAACCTGTGGGATATCTGGGGAATGGGAATGAGAATAGGGATACACAGASCCCAAACACTTATCCCAAAGTTGGTAATTGTGGGAAACGGGAAATGGAAAATGGGAAAGTAACAAGTCTTCCAAACAATATGGGGAGAAGAAAAAGATGATTTTGCAGCAGGACGTTTTTCCTGGTGCTGGTCAGWGAGAAAATACTGTGAGATGAGAGACAACAGAAGAGCCTCATGAGTTCTATTGTTTCCATTTTATCCAGCAATTTAAGTTTTCTCTAGATCCAAACATGAATGTGCCTACTTGTCCTAACCGCAGCTTTACATTTCCAGCATGATCCCCAAATAACTGTTTACTGGAAGCTCCTGATATCCCACTTTTGAGTGGATTCTCTGGAGACAGAAAGGATGCACACCTGTGTGAGAAAACCCTTACATATTCAAGAGAGCATTATTCTGGCACGTAAAATATTCTCATTTTTCTTCCCCCGGTTTCTTGAAGTCACAGCAAATCAGCTATTGTCTGACAAGCAAAAAAGTGAAAAAGTCTCATTGAGCAGCAATGTTCAGTGTCCTCACCTTCTGGATATAGAGTTTCATTTATTTTTGTTCCTTGTATGCTCGAATGTCCTTGTGTAATTTCTATTTCTTTACACTCTGCCTTCTTTATTTCATGTATACAAATGCCTGAGTGTTGCAGAGGCGATGGCACAAACAGGGTGGTCCTTAGTCAGAAGCTCCACTGATTTCAATAAGCAATTTGATTGAGTGGAGAATATAGGATTTGAGCCAGCCAATTTCACACAGATTAACAGGAAAATATGCCTGAAATTGATTGATGTGGAAGCAGCAATCTCAAATCCATTGGGCACTCATAGCCAGCAGCCACCATGCACGCTGTATCAACAATAATATAAATTCATTAAGAGTACATGGCTCAGAAGCAGGTTTGTCTTTGACAGATCTTTAAGAGATGCACAAGGAAGTTGTGCCCCTGAGAGCACTGCAATCTTTCTTGTCAGTGGGATGCAGGCTCAGCAAGGTAATCAATACCACGCTCCCGCCCAGYTCGCTGCTGGATTAGGATACCCCTGAATAATTACCCCTTCCGCAACAATTCTTCTCTTTTATCAGCACACAAACCCAATTCTGCTGCTGTCAATAGCACTATCACAAATCTCAATGATGTAGGGAAAGGCAGGACCTGTGAAGGTGAGACACCTCCTGAATTASAGTTCAGTCCCATTTTGGTGAAGATATCATGCCACTTAAACTGTTCATGAATTTATACAAATCTGTTTTATGATATACRGCATAGACCAGCTCTGTGCAGCTGCTTTCTTTCTTGAAAGCTGATTCAAAGGAGAAATCCTAATATGGTGCTAATGCATAATCTTCCTTTGAAGCCTATGGAGCCAATCAGCTCCTTACAGTCAGCACTTTGACGCTCTTGCTCACTTTAACATCTGCTGTCAACGGGGCACTGCAGCTTGGGTGAGTGCTGATTTGCATTTGCCTTGCACAGGATCTCTGTGGAATACACCTCACACAGYCCACCCAACCTCCTGGCTGGGGAGGAGCCCACACTGTGAGCCTGCACCATTGCAGCTCAAGAGCACACTCCCTGTAAACATTCTCCCTCACCCTTCACTTGTTGATCAGTAAGTGACCAATGCAACTGTTCCTTCTGAAATAAGAGAAACAAATCATCCCTGACTCTTGTTGTAAAGGCTTTATGGAAAGGAAGAGAAAGACTGCAAAGAAAAATCCTCTCAGTTGGAAAACACGGTTCTTATCTTCAATGCAGCAATTTTCAGCAAAATTTAGTTTCTTTTATGTAGCAAATCCTCTGTAAATGATTATATATACAAACATTGAAAATTTCCAGGTCCCAGAACACATAATAATATTTTCCATTTATAAAGCCTTTTTCATCTTCAAAGCACTCCTCAAGGACTAGATAATGAATCCTCAAGTTGTTCCTTTGAGGTTAAGTGATGTGCTCAAGGTCAAAGCTTGTACCAGTTTCAGAGCCAGGATTAGATATGAGCAGATTTTTGCCTCTGCATTCTTTCTGTAAGCCATGATCTTCACACCAGCAATCACTCACCATTCTGTAAGAGAAATTCAGATACAGAAGCACTGCAAATTCTTTAAAAGAAACAAAACCAAAGTCAGGAGTTTCAGAAGTAATTTCTCACCTTTCCTCCAAATGATAACTATCCTCTGTGCTTTAAAGATAGCAGCCTGCTGTGTTTTGCAGTTTGGCAGGAGTGCTTGCCCACCTGCTGTACCAGATGAGTTTCTGTTTCTCAACARCCTCTGCCTTTTTCCTCAGCCAAGGCATCCCAGACCTACTTCCTGAYGGTGACCCAGTGACCTTCCTAGCCAGGTGCCAGCCCAATTCCAACACTACCTCTGCCCAATTTTCCACAGAATTAGTGGTGTTCATTTGACCCCTGAACTAGATGTAAAGGAGAAAGTCTTGTTAGAGAGATCCAARCACAAAACAATTACATCACTGAGCACGTTTTGTTTGGGTCACGCAGAGTTAATTCAGAAAATCAGCGCAGAGTGCTTATCAGTAGTAATTTAACAGGATACTTTCTTATCAGTACAAATCTTGCCAAGGTGATTTTTTTTCCTTCCTTATCACTGAGGCACGCAGGTGTGTAAATCAGTTTAAACCTTAGAGAGCTTTAACTCCCTCAACCCATGGGACTCATTGCAAAATAGCTCCAGTTGCACACTTGACTTTGCACACTTGACTTTCCACTTGTGGCCTTGCAGAGATTACATAGTGCGATTTGAGTCACAGAAAGTCAGGAATGGGGTGCTGCCTCCTTGGGGTGCTCCCTCCCTCTCAGGAGGGTGTCTCTGGGATCCTCCATCCTGCCTGGGCAGCCTTGCAGAGCTGCACACAGCCTCTCCCACCTTCTTTTGCTCCCTCCATTTGCCTCCAGCTCTGTTTCAGACACTCCATGCATGCAATCCCAGCACCCATCTGAAAATCTGTCCCAACAGCTGAGTGTTGGATGACTCAGCCTAAATGAAAGACAGGATGGTTTTTTTGTCCTAGCCTCCTTGGAGTCACTCTGATAACATATGATTGCAATTTAAGTGGGTGGGGAGTATGGGGGAGAGAAAGGGACATCTTGCAGACAGCTTGAAACATCCTAAAAGTTTCTGAAATCAAGCCCACAGTCTCTTTTTGGCTCTTGCAAATGTTAGTCAGAGCCCAACATGTATTTATGATCTGAGGCTCKCATTGCCCAGTTCACTCATATCTTCCAGATTGTGAGCCACAGCCACAGTCTCCCTGTGGTGTCCTCCACTGGCAGCCTGAAGCTGCTCCAGGGATAATGAAATGAGCATTTTTGAAAACTTGTAAATACGATAAGAGTATTTTTGTCAGCCAGGGTAGAAGTACCCTAGACTAATAAAAATAATGTAACCAGATGGTATGATACAAAAAATAGCAACAATCCTGAGAAAGAGCAACCACTGTACAGGAATTTTTCCCATCTGCMCACTTAGTAGGATATACTCATGCARCTTCTTACTTTTTCTCTGATTGGGTGGCTCTGAAATGTTCTTTTGCGTGATTAAACCCCTKGGAGAAAAGGGATTCACCCTTTCCTCTTACATTCAGCACATTCAGATTTCAGTCCCATCATAAAAAAAAAAAAGCATCAGGGTCCTCCACATCCATCCCACGATGTTATTATCAAAGTACTGTCTCAAAGATTGCACAGATTAGCACTACACCTCTCAGAATTTTCAAGTCAACTAGCAGCTGCTACTGTATTTTGTGTGGGACCTGGTGCCCTGCCTTGCATTTGTCCTGCTGCAAAACCAGGATTTGCATCAGGCCCCTGGGGAGCACAGGCTCAAATCTGGACTGGGGTGGGAGCCAGCACCATGCTCTGGGATGGACTGACACAGCCCTGGGGACATGGAGACCCTGTCCTAGGTCTCAACATGTTTGGCACTGTGTAACCCAGGTGTTTCTAGCATTTGCAGTAGTCAGTTGAGATTTTCTGGATATATTTTTAGATTTAAGCAGTTAAAGTCAYCCTAGGTCCTTTTTTAGACACTAAGTCCTGGATCTAATCCAAAGAATATAAGTAGAAAAAATATGAAGTTTTTTGCTCTCTCCATAAAGATGTCTAGCTGTCTTTTAAATTCATTCCTCTTATTTGCTTCAATAAATTCACCTAGCAATAATTTATTCCACATGCTTATTACTTTTTGATTTAAATAGCTGTGCCTGAATTCCCCTTTCACTCTTAATTTCCTAGTTTTTAGATGGAGTCTCTTGTTTTTCCAGACTTCTCATCAGACTGAAGAGTTTATCTCATTCCAGTTGATCAAATCCTTTTACAACTTTAATATTTCTTCAGGTCTTCTTTTCTCTGATTTTTCTGACAAGAATAAATAGCTTCCATTTGAACAAATGTAGATTAAGCCTGCTTATGCTTCGATCTCCAGAAAGGCAGAAAGTAATGTGAGAAAGCAACATTGTCAAAAGCTTGTATTTCAATCCTATGAGCATTTCATTTAATAATACCAACAGTGTATTAGGGGTGAGAAATCAAATGTCTGATGTGCTAATTCCCATGTTCTGTCACCTTGACAGCTGTACACTTCTTGAGCTGGCARAGCAAAGTATAGCTTCTTTCATGGCTGAAAGTGTCCAAAAACTTCATGAAAGAAAAGGAATGATTTAGGAATAGTTTTTTACTGATTACATAATATTGTTTTCATATTTACCTCACAATGCTGAAAAAAATGCAGCATGTAGCAGAAAATAGAAGGTTATGCATGGATGTGTGTCCTGGAGTGTTTCACCGATTTCAGAAAGACCAGCTACAGTATCCAAGGATTTCAGACTTACCTATGAAGATGTGTGATCAGCTTGGAGCAACAATTCATTGAATTTCTTTTATGARTTTTTGTCTCCCACTGTGTTCCCCTTTTGCATCAAGATAGGTATTGTAATCTGAATAAAATTTTTGGACTAACGTCCCATGACACTTGCAGGCCAGTTTCTAAGTAAATCCTGAAGTCATTGTTTTAGCATCTTTATGGAGTGTGGCATTAGTGCTTTTTCTGAAGGTGTTTTTTTTTTTAAATTATTATTATTTTTTATTTTTTTTATGCCACAATAGTACAAGATAGGGTTTGGAACTGATAACTTCAGTTCAGGGGAACACATGCTCCTAAAAAGAGAAGATTTCCCAGCAAACTGCAAAGCTGCGGATTGAGATGTGGCTCCTGCCTGTCACTCACTGAATGCCTGAGTTCTACTGAGTTCTTGAGCTGGAGAAAAAGCAGATTAGTGGGAGAAAAAAAACCCAAAAACATGTCAAACTGGTTTGGAGTGTGATGTTCTTCTCCTCTGATGACTCAAATTTCTGCTTGTAATCCTGAACTGAACCTGCTCTTTTGAGACTGAGATCTGTCCCCATCAATTTTGTGCCAATTTTGTGGGACTCCTCCTCCCAGTAGCCTGACCACAGTGTCCCACACATCCAGCAGGATCCTGGGGGRACACCTGGCCCTGCAATGGGGTCAAACACCTCCACTGGTACCCAGGGGACAAAGAGACAAGAGAGGTATTGTGAATCTGTAAAGATTGTCCTGCTGCAGGCCACAGGGCAGCAAATTGGTACCTTGCTGGGCTGTCTCGAGATGGTGTTGCACAAACACTGCCTCCTCCAGAGGCTCACGGGTAACCCAGAAAATGTCATCATTTTACATCTTCATGTGTCTGCTTTTCCTTACAAAAAGTGTCCAAGCTGCTAAAAGGTAAAGAAGGCTGCTGAAGGAAAGGAAGTAGCCAAAATGGGTAATGAGGAAAGGAGGGTGGAAACACATGAAACTGTCCYTGCCCATAGGGTCAGTCTTTGTAAAGGAGATGAAGAAGGTGGCCAGAGGGGCACTCACCAGCAACCCCAACGCTGTGGCTCTGGAAGTTTGGCCATATTGTAGAGGGGAGTCTGGAACTGTCCTAAAGTGGTATCCAGTTGTGTTCCTGCAGCAGTGGTGCCACATTATCGTGTATTTTCCTATGAGGTCCAAAGATAAAGATAATAATACTGACATTGCAACAGAGAAAAAAAATGATTATGATTTTAAATAAATATTTTATTCATAGTTTCCCATTACTGTCACTACACACGGTAARCACACAACAGCATTTCTTTAAACATCCAGCAACCCTTTAGCGGTACAGGAAGACCAGTGAAATTTCAGAGTACCAAGAAATTTTAATTAAATGTCCAGGGCTTGAGGATGCAGCTAAATTAAAAGGGGAGAAAGGATTTAAGTAGGGAGTAGTTTGGGATCCAAAACAGTGTGGGTTTTGTCAGGGAATGACTCTTCAGAATATAATTCTCTTTATCTTGACTATTTATCAGTGTATCAGGGAAAGGAAAATAAGGTATTGTCAGTGCCAGATATGGAAATGAGAGCTTGCTGACTGAGTTTGCATCTCAACACATTGCGAGTTTGTCCTTCAKGAGGGGAGATTTCAGTATGTCCTGAAAGGACACAGACTTTGGAAACTTTTAGTAGGATGCTCTTCCAGAAGCACAGAAATCCTTGAAAAATGTACCATATATGAGTATGTGTATGTATATAATACACACACAGACACATACATATTTAAGCTTAGCAAGTAAAATATTTTCCYTCTTTCTTCTTGGATTTTCTGGTTCCTTTTTTATTTTTATAAAGAAGAAAGGACTCTTCTCCTATTGAATGCAATCCTTTAGCCTCCAGAAATATTTACTTAACTGCTTTGCTGTCAGTAAATTGCAAAAAGAGTGAATCACCAATATTTAACTACATAGGGATCTCCATTTCAGTTCAGATATGAGTATCTGCCTGGAAAATTCCCAAGATCCATAGGAGGGTGATTTTTTTTTGAAAGGCAAAAGTTAAGCAAGCAAGGACCAATAAACATTAAAAATAAGAGAGTTAAGACTGAGTAAATAAAATAAAATGCCCAGAAACAAGTATTCCCTTTGAAAAACAACATCAGAAGGAATGGAATTAGTGTTTAAAACATTCCTGACAATGCCCCAGTGACAGCAGCAAGGTGGTGATGGAGAGTTGTCTGGTGCACCAGAAGCCAGTTATCCCTTAAAACAGAGTTTCATTCCTGTGCTGAACAGGCAAAATATAGGAGCAAATTTTTCTGTTCCTTAGTGGCAGTGGTTTTGTCTTGTATTTCCATTTGTTTTGATTAGCACTCTGGGAAATATACACAAAAAGCAGTGCTAATCACAAAAAACAGTATGCTGAATGCTTTGTGGGGAAACATCATGGGCTCAGTGAAAGATTTCAGCACTCCAAGAAAGAGYTCTAGCACAAACCAAGGAATTAATGGGAGCAGATGCAGAAAAAAAATGCTGATAGAAAACACTTTCTWTACCAAGATGCCTGCTAGAGGGATGCTGTATCTATATTAGAGATGCTACATATATATAAAAAACTAGTAGTGAACATGCCAAAAAGGGAGTATCAGTGAGTCTGATTTTGGGTTGAGATAGTTTGGTGAAAGCTTTTTAAGACAAGAAGTCTTGAGGAGGGAATAAAGCTGTTGATGCAGAACTATTTTGATGTGAAGCATTTATATCTGGAACTGCCATAATGTTTCCCACAGCTGCTTTCCTAATTAAACTTTTCAGCTTGCATTATGAAATATTAAAAGAAGATAACCTAACTTASACAATTTAGCAAAATTAGAATATTTGGTAACATAAGCAAATAAGGTAATCTCACAAGACCCCCAAAACACTGCTTCAATTCAACTTTATCATAATATTTTTCCTTTTTTCTTTTTCTTATTTAGAACATGAAACTCAACCCCCCCGCCCCTGCCAACCCCTATACCTTTAGTTGAATGTTTCTACAAGGTTTTTATAAATACGACTTGAAGAAAAATAGCCAGTGAATATGATCTCTAATAATTCCGTGCCTGTGAAATCGGAAGGTCACTGTGAAGCTGAACCATTTCCTCATAAAGCCATTCAGTAGCAGGGTCAGGTTGTCAACAGGGGGAAAAATTTACATCTCAAGCTACAAAAGACAATGTGAAAAATAAATATAATAAATTCACAGATGATGCAGGTGCAGGTGCAACACTGTGAATTAACATGAAATACTAGTACATGGCTTGTGTTGATCCAAGATATTTTCAGATGTCTAGTATATGTGAATGTTAGAGAAACAAGAGAAAAGTTTAATTTTAAAACCAGAAATTAATTATCTAACTGGGCAAACTCCTTCACTATTCTGACCTACACAATCTTGCAAGCCTTCACAAGCTAACAGATTGTCTCTGGGAAATGTACATTCCTGAAATCCAAAAAGAGTCCTGGTAGAAACCCAGACAAGAGCTGCAGACCACCATGCAGCCTGCAATGACCTCTCCTTCCTCACAGGCATGGGATGAGAAAGCAATTAACACTGGCACTCAACATATGTTAATGAATAGGGGACTGTAGATGGGAAAAATACAGACAYATAATATATTCAAAATCTGGCAAGGATGACCATTTTGTTTGGCCAGGAGTGTGTCTGGTCAGCCTCTGTGGAGCAATGTAGTCCCAGCTGTTCGAGCATGCCAGAGATGGATTGCTGTGACCTGTCAAATGGTCGTGTGAAAATTGCCCCAAGGCCATGTGTCTAAAATCACAGGGAATCACAGAATAATCTGGGTTGTAAGGAACACACTAGGACCATTGAGTCCAGCTCCRGGCCCTGCACAGGATCATCCCAAGAGTCACACCGTGTGCCAGGGGGCATTCTCCAGACACTTCTTGAACTCTGCCAGGTTTGGTGCTGTGACCACTGACCTGGGGAGCTGTTCCAGTGCCCAACGACCCTCTGGGTGAAAATCCCATTTTCCCACTGTCCAACCTAAACTTCCACTAACGCAATTTCCWTTCCCTCAGATCATGTTGCTGATCATCATAGAGAGGAGATCAGTGCCTGYCCCTCCTTTTCCCCTCACAAGGAAGTTGTAACTGCACTGAGGTCTCCCCTCAGTCTCCTCCAGGTTGAACAGACCAAATGATCTCAGCCACTGCTCACACGGTTTCCCCTCAAGACCCTTCACTATCTTTATTGCCCTCCATCGAACCCTCCCATAGCTTCACATCTCTCTTATATTGTGACCACAACTGCCCCCAGCAATTGAGGTGAAGCCACCCCAGTTCAGAGGACAATCCCCTCCCTTGCCCAGCTGGTGATGCGGTGCCTGATGCCCCCCCAGACATTGTAGGGCCTCCTGGCTGCCAGGGCACTGTTGACTCATATTCAACTTGCCATCAGCCAGGACCTCCAAGCCCCTTTCTGTGGCACTGCTCTCCAGCCTCTTGTTCCCCAGGCTGTCAGTACAACAGGATTGTCCCATCCCAGGTGCAGAATCTGACACTTGCCCTTGTTAAACTTCATACAGTTGGTGATTGCCCATTTCTCTCATTTGTCAGTCACTTTGCAAGGATTCTCTGYCCTCCAGGCAGTCAACAGCTCCTCCCAATTCATATCATCTGCAAATTTAGTATTCCTTCCAGTCCTGTATCCAAGTTGTTAAAGAAGTTGTTGAAGAGAACAGGGCTGAGGACAGGGCCCTGCAGAACCCCACTAGTGACAGGTCCCCAATTTGTGTCACCCCATTCATTATAACCCTTTGTGCCCAACCAGTGAGCCAGTTGCTCACCCATCACGTGATGTGTTTTTTCATCTGTGTGATGGACAATTTATCCAGAAGGATCCTGAGAGAGACAGTATTGAAAGCTTTGCTGAAATCCAAGGAGTTTACATCTGCTGGCTTCTCTTGATCAGCTGGGTGGGTTACCTTGTCATAAAAGGAAATAAGGTTTGACATTCCCCTCATGAAGTTGTGCTGGCTGTGCCCAGTGACTGCATTGTTCTTCAGGCATTTTTCCATTGCCTCCCAAAATAATCTTCTCCAGTTACTGAAGTGAGACTGACAGGCTTGTAATTTCCATCCTTCTTGTCCTTCTTTTAAACTGGGACAAGATTAGCCATTTTCCAGTCAACTGGGAATGCTCAGTGCTTCTGACAGGCACTCTGATTTTGTATTTTTGTGGGATGCTCTCAAGCTGTGAGGTACCAGTTTTTTCCCACCTGGGCAAGGGTTGGTTTTGGCAACCACTGGATACAAGTGCAGTCGAGAGCCCCACCTCTCTGCTGACCCCTCTACCAAGATTTTCAGCCTTGTTGCTGAGGTGACAATGTGCACCCTCTGTGGCCAAGTTCAAGGATGTAGAATGTTTCATGCCGGCATCTTGAGAGGATAGAAGGGAAAAAGGTCTCTGGGATTTGTTATCCAGAATTTGTTTGTGTGTGTTTCACACAAGTTCTAACCTATCTTATTAAAAAACCCAAACATATAAACAATACATTAAAAAAAAAGTGATACTTTAAAAGACTTTTCAGACAGCAATATTACACTGGACTTTGTATATAAACAAAGTACAGTTCTAGAGAAACTTAGAAATAAGGACCTCTCTGTTTTTAATAAAAACAATCCGTGTATCAATAAATCATCTTTAACAAATTAAACCGAAAGCACAAGGAAATGCCTGACATAAAATTTTCCATTATGTACTAATTCTAAAATCACATTGTCCTTAAGAAGTAACAAATGTGCTGCAACAACAAGAAAAGCCCAACAGACAAACAAACAAACAAACTTGCAAAACCAGATGGGCTGAAAGCGTATTCTCAAATAAGCACAGACTGAGTTCAGACTGACAGGCACTGACCCATTGCTTGTGAGGTCTGTGACTTCAGCTTTTTGTTTTTCTTCAATAGTTTAACTAGCTGCAAACTGCTCCAAACCTCAAGCTTTCACTAGAGAGATGTAGTTCATTTGTGACACACACAGACCCATGCAATGTGGACCACCTCTGTAAACAGTCACCATCTGGAAGAAGCATCACTAATGTAAAAYTAGCCCTGAAGTTTCTAGATGGCTCTAAGCTGGACTCGAGCTCTACCAAATTCACAKATTTTTGTATTTGGGCTTTTATTCAGTTGTTTACACTAAGCTGTAYCAGGTAAAACTATTTTTATTGTCACTATTTGAGGATTTACAGAGAAGAAAATAATCAAGTCTGTTATTGTGTAAGAGTTATTTACAAAAAATTTAATATTTGACAGACGAAGTTCTACTTCTTAAAATTAATTGCTTGGAAAATCAAATCCATTCTTGGCTTTTGTGATGACAGCACAGAATCCCATTGAGATCTCTGCCAAGCTGCACGTGTACATAATAGTCAAGGTTAGAGCTGTCTGGCACAGAGCAGATACCTCAGTGTTTCACAGAGCACATAATCTGCAACATCTCTGCATTCTGTGCAACCACGGGCCTTTCATGCACTCTTCAGCCCACGCATTCTCCACACAGCTCTGAAGAACACCTGGCACTCACTGTGACAATGTGCTCCCCTCCACTGTGCCCTTGTCACCGCTGCTGCCTGTCCCTTGGCTCCCACAGTGCCCAGCTGCCCTCCTTCTCTGGGCTGTGGAGAGGACATCTGGCAGGCTGATCTTCCCAGACTGGAGGAGATAATGCTGCAGCAGGACACAAAGTACCTGAGGTCTTAGGTACAGGAGCGGGACACAGCCTGGACAGGCTCCTCTTCYCAGAGAGCAGAAGCCAAACAACTGGCGAGTGACTGAGGGTGTTCATGTTCACTCCTGCTGTTCAAGGTGTCACCTGTCATCCATGTGCTGCCTCCTGGGCACCTCTACCCACCAGGAAAGGGGTGCTCGTGGTCCTGTGAACTCAGCAACACCCAAACATTTTTACAAATTCTTTRCTCTGGAGCAGCAGGCAGTGATGTCATCTTGCAGGTCCCTGGYACAGCCATCATACCAACCCCCTGAAAGGCTCAGAGGCAATTCCCTTGCCAGGAAATGGCAATACTGACAGGATTCACAATTCTACATTGTGTTCTCATGGCTTTTATGGTTTRTATGGTTTATATAGTTACATATGATACCTTCAGCATCCTGATTTCCATAAAACATTCACGGGTAGGATGGCTAGCCTAATAATGACACATATWTCCCAGTTAGTTCTGTAACTCCCTGCTCATATTCTAGAGCTTCCATGAAATCCTAATCCCAGCATGGTGCTACACACGTCCCATTTCTCTGGCTCACAATGTGTTGAGACTCCTAACTTTTGCCTCAGCTTTCCGTGTCTTCCTACAGTGACGAGGGAGAGTGAGAAGGCCAACAGCTGACAGTGTAAGGGGGTTCTGCAGAAGGCAAAGAGCCAGCAGCTTCACCATGGCCCTTCATAGCTGAAGGGCAAAGCTCAGCCTGGAATAACAGAAGCAGGAACTTCCTGCCATGTGTCTCCAGCAACGCCCTGCTCTACTGGTCATGGGAGGGAAGGACCCAGTGGTGAAATTCCTTTGTCCTGATTTTGGTGTTTATGAGGTCTGCAYTGTCTGCATCATTCTGCATCCTCTGCTCAGCAGGTTGGTCCACCTCCTCCTCAGCTGGCAGTGTGTGATCATCCCCTTCTGCATTGCCCCTTGTTTCAAGAACTSTCATTATGTTGGCCAGCCTGCTGACTGACCCTCAAAGTCTCTGGTTCTCAAAGAGTTTGTAGAAACCCATGTAGTCAGCACCAGCTGTGCAACCAGCATTTGGCCCTCAGTGTTTGTCTGTTCCCCAGCCCAGCTCCTTGCTCCTCTGTCCCCCTGGGCTGAGCTGTGGGTGGCTGCAGACCTGGGGCTGGGACAGGAGTGTCCTCCTGGTGCCACCGCTGCTTTCTTCCAGTGAATACTGGGTAATGTAAACCTTACATCCTTTGTGACATGGAACTCAGATTTAGATTCCCTGAGGGAGGGCCTGGACCTGTTTAAGAGGATCTATTAAAATCATGCTGCCACGTAAATAGCTGCAATAAGAKCAAACGGACAGAGCACTGCAAGGAGACATCTTCTCCACCCTGGACACCTCCTGCATCCTCTCCTGAGGTGAGTACCCCAGATCTTTCTTGGAGAAAGTGAGCACAGTCACTTTGAAAACAGCTCTGAGGAAGAGAGAGCTGAGTGTTTGGAAAGCCAGGATTTGCCTCCAGCCTTCTGTGGGTTGTTTTGTTTTGCTTGGATTAACACAGCTTCAGAAATTCCTGCAGATTTGTTTTATGGTATGTATTTCCTGTATTGCCCAGACCCTACAATTTCTCTCAGTTAATTCTTAATTACATGGCTGAACCCAATATCCTGGTGTGTGACCTGGTGTGCCTGCAGAGCAGCTAAAGCCTGCTCTTCATGGGGCTTTAAGAAAGGACCAGAGTCAAAATCGTAACTGCTGCTGGCATCATGAGTAACACACAGATGGGGACAGAACAGCCTGTGACAGGACAGGCAAACACCCCTGGCTTGCTGACATGGTCATACTCTACACGGTTTGCTTGATCGAACTCTGACTCTCAAAATATCATGCTCTCAGCCTCRGGCTTTAGGTTTCTTCTCCCTGCATTTAACCGAGCACTTGCCTTCAGCCTAACCTGGGTTAAGGTCATAAAGGCATAGGGTAAAATAAGGGGCAAATGAGGGCATAGCAGAAATGTGGGTAGGGCTGTCTGCAAGGGGAATGCTGTCTGTTCTTCCTGTGCTCTGTGTAAGGGACAGAGGCACCAAACACATCTCTTCAYTCCACACCCCTATGTCTGCAGCTCAGGAAGTTTCTATAGACAGGCCTTAGGTTCTTCTGCCCAAAATCCTTTGAGGATTTTGTCAAAATATCCTATTTCTTAACTGTAAAATGAAAACAGAGTGTTGTTAGGGTAAATAAAATAAATGCTAGGAAATACTCAGACATCACTATGAGGCATGCAGAAAATGAAATGGCATCTGTCCTGGCACAATAAAATAAAACACACATGACTACAGTAAAACATTACCTAACACTACTGCAGATTAGCTGTATTAGATATAGACAACAATAGATTCAAAATTCCCCAAGTTGTTATGTTTTGATCTAGAAATCTGGGTTTGCTCCGCTACTCCATTGTCCATTTATGCAATGATAAATCCTAATTAATGTGTACCAGGGAAAAGAAGCCTGGCAAACAAGAAAGGAAAAAAAGTAAGTTAAAAATGTTTTTCTCTCTCCAATGTGTGATGAACCTACTGCAGAAACACAGGCTGGTGCTTTGCCTTAGGATGGAGGATGCCTGGTGCTTTGGCTTTCCTGGCTCTGAGTTGCAACCAATGCCTGGAAAAACAGGATCATTCTGAGCTATTAGAGAGCTACTGGGAGGAGAGGTGGTCTGTGAGCATGGGGACTGTGGCAGCCTCTAGCATTCCATCGATGGCTCTCTCGAGGACTGGTGCCCATATGAAAAGTAGGAGCTTTCCGGTATGATGCATGTCTCCCTTGGAGCAGTGCTTAAAATAATTGCTCACAGTAGTTTCACTGTCTCAGGGCTTTGTTGCTTAGGCTTGTCTATTTTTTTTTTTTTTTTAACAAGGAGATCCTTGTCCAAAACAGAAAAGTCCAAAGGTACAATTTCAATCTATTTTGGGTTCCCTCTTGCCTCCCCTGTCCTGATTTTACCTTGCTGAAACTCTTCCTTTGGTGGAAGCAGCACATGATTTTGGCTCAGAGAGTGGGTGGGAGCAGCCCCCTCTGTGGCTGCTGCTGATTCATCCTCCTGAATCATCTACCAGGGTGCTGCTCCTGTGCCTGCAGGAGCGATGCTGTGAGCACAGCTGCCTTCATCTCAGTCTCTCTGCGCTGTGCATTTGTGGGACCGGCACACCCTGAGTGACACAGCCTGCTCGGGGCCTGGGAACTGCTGCAGCTCTCACAGCGTGGCTCCAGAAGGGCAGGCACAATGCTCTACCACCAACATCCTCCCACCAGCTCGCCTGTGAAATAGCTGGGATGTTACCAAACACATCCAAGAAAGCCAGACAGCGAGGAGTCAAGCTTCCCACCCTGTGCTGCCTTTATGTTGCTTGAGGTCAATTATTATAAACTATCAATTTTTCAGGAATGCTATTAATTTAACTGCTGTGTAAACTGAGTTTCTGTTTCTCAGCAATAATAATGCAAAAGATCTCAGGCAGTAGTAATGCCTGAGTTTTTGTCTCCTTTTTATTTTTTTTTCCCCCTCGCTTCTTTCTGGAGTTAACAATTTCCAGCTGTGTATTCTTTGGATGTGTTTCCACACCGGCTTTTTCCATAATATAGAGCCGGCCTATATCCAAATCCCAGATGTGCTATTTATTTACCCTGAAGCATCTGGGCCCCGACATGGTCTTGTCACTGCAACGTGGCAAACTTGTGAAAAATCAGAATGGCAGCCAGTTAACAAGCTGTACTACACTGGCAAGTGGTGAGAACAGTTCAAAGGAGAGCGGAAGAGGGGGGTTGGTGGAGTGGAAATGAAAAAGGAACAAATTTCATGTTTGGCTACACTGTGCTTTCTAAGGTTACAAATGACTAGTGGCATTCAAATTGGAAACTGGGGATTTCGCTCTTTTGTAAACAGAGCCTTAAAGACACTGAAGCTCAACAGAAGCTGCCTAGAGTGGCAGTGAGATGTTAAAATCCCTCTCCTCAGTTCCTGTGAAGAGCTTCAAGCTCAGGCATGAGGCTGCAGGTCTTATGCAAGCTCACACATCCTCTTAGAGACCCTCAAAATGACCACAAACCCTAGAATAAACTGAGAGAGGTATTTCAAATTTTCCTCTGGATTTCCCTGTTCAGGAAGAGGCCAGCAGGATTTTCTATGCCAGAGAGAAATGTCCCCAATGCTGTCATTCTCTATCAACAAAAATCTGATTTTGTTTTTAAATTTGGATTGTGATGGGAAAAGTAAGCCTGCTTTGAAATGAAAACTGCAGGACTGCAGTACAGTGGAAACACAGAGAGCTAAACTACAGCACCTTGGTTAGGACTGAGGTCCTTGGCTYACATTTATCACTGCCTTCAAGCCAAGAATCTCAGCTTGCTTTAGGTTTACCAAGTTTTCGTTCACTATGTGGCCCAGGAGATACTATTGTTGAAGCAGGTGTCAGCATTTGTTTTTAAGAACTAAAGTAAGAGTTGCATGGGAAAGGATGARGAGTCCAAAGGCTGTCAAGGGCAGCAAGAGAGAACTACAGTACTCTGTAACTCTGATGTGTTATTTAGTTTGAGTTTAATCTCACAAATGTTTGATCACCCAGACATAGAAAGGTTTCTCTCCCTCTGTAGCTTGGCTGCYGTGTGTTCTGCTGTTATTTACATTTCAGAGGTAGTAGGATAAATATGTTCCCTCTTTAAGACTGAGGTGGGAGATCAGGTAGAAAAAAATGGAATAAATATTTAAGGTGTCTTGCATGGAAACAGAAGGAATGGATGTCGGAAAAAGGGTTGACAGCACTGTTTTCACTAARCTAAAAATGTTCATTCCTTCATGTTAGAAGAAAGCAGTATGTGACCCTTGTCACATGGCAAGATGAAATACTTCCCAGATCTATTCTTCTCTCCATGGTCCATCATGYTCCTTCAAGAGCAAGGAAAAGTATCTAGATGTCCTTCTTGCAACATACAAATCATTCCCTTTCCTCTGTCCAGTTACCATTCATGTAGGCAATAAGTCATGCAGTAAAGGAAAAAAAAAATCCCAGGAACTAAAGTGGTTCTGTCAAGAGCTGCAGGAAGGTTACTAAAAACTTCATAGGAAATATTTTTAGAATTTTATTCAGTGAGATTTTTCACCTGCAGATTTTCCTTTTGCAATATTCTAAGGCAGCAATTCTTGTACTACAACAAATGACAAGGTTTCTGTCACTGAAAAGGTACATATAGAAAACAATGTATAAGGCAAAGAAAGAAGACAAGGGGTTGAGCCACTGCTGGTTGTGCATATCGAAATGCAGCACTAAAACACAGAAAATGTTGTCTGATCCCCATGATTAGGAATTCAGGAGTTACCTTCACTTAAAAATAAAAAACAAAATCATTCATCTGAATCAAGAACCTTTTAAAAAGTGCCTAACTCATAAGACACAGAGGAGCAAATCCCAACCCTTCTGCTCAGCACAGATGAAGGCTGGGCAGAGCAGCTCCCATTCCCTGGAATCTTGGTTGGTAGCAGGCAAGAGCTGTCCCCTATGGAGCTGGAAGCCAGTGCGCGGGGATTGTCTGCTGGCCAGGTGCAACAAGTGGAAATGCTAGAGGCAAGAGAGATAACTATCCCTTTAAAAGTTTTTCAAGCAAAGAAGGCATTTTCTTRGCCATGAGTGGCAGAGGGCATGAGGGAGTGGGTGGTTCCAGTATCTGGTTCAGTCTGATCCTTTCCAGCTGTTGCACTTTTCCCACCCTTACAAACACAAAATAGAAAGCTTGCAGCCAATGTCACTGCAGTGCTCAAGCACAAGTGTCTGTGTTTTTGTCCTTTCCTGTGAGAAGGTGCCACATTCAGGCAGCCAACGACTCATTCAGTGCTCCAACACCAACCAGAAGATGCCCATGCACCACCTCCTGTAGGTCTCCAYTGCTCCCATCATTCAAATGTGGGGTCACCAACCCAAGCAGTGCACCGTGTGCCACACCAGCCAGTGGCAGTGACTGCTGGTGCTCCCAACACCTCTGGGAACAGTCACAGCAGTGAGATTAAAACTCCCCACCACCTCAGCTCACCAGGACCATCATTTCCTGAGATCATAACATTACTGCAAAAATGAAACACAATCTTTTCCTGAAAACTTTAGCATGCTTTGCAGAACAACTTATCAAACTGCTGCTTAATTCCCATGGGAAATGCAGGTATCACTTGTGGGATTGCTATCCATGGGCTTCACCRGTTAAAGGACAGCAGCTGTTCGGGTCTCTTTTCACTCTGACGTATTGCTGCATACAGTCATAGCACAGCCCATTACAAGGAGCAAAACACAATTACTGGTCTTCAAGTCTTGACAACTGAGAAATGCTCAGCAGAACTCTTTTTATTTTTTTTTTTTTTGCTGTTGGAAGGGCAATCCTGCAGCAATGGCCAGAAAATCATCAAGCAGATTTTATTTAAAAAAAGATCTCAAGATACAAGAGTGGAGGTGAAGATTTTGTAACTTAATCAATTAAACACCACCACTGCTGTTCACAACCAAGATGAGAGTTATTATTGATGGCAGAATGGCCAAATATTTTATGCTGTTTTGGAGTGTTCACTCTCTTTCTGATATGTCTGATGCTCAAAAAATTCTGGACTCTGCTTTCAAAACAAGGGATTTGATACCAATGAGGAGTATAGTGTTTCTGGGGCAGTGTGTTCTCTGCAGGTGTCCTCTACCACCTCTGGTTTTATCGCTTTGCGTGCTCTTTAGAAAATCACCCTGACCATTCCTGTTCCCTTTTGGAAAGTGAAATGATAGGCCATTACCAAACACCCAAATACACAGCAAATGTTAATCTGATTTAGAACTGCACATAAATACTCCGCAGATTAGTAGTCCTGCCATCATTCAAGGTCATCACTCTACTGCAGCCAAAAGAGTATCGTCTCATTACATTAAACCACGAGTGTTTGGCCCTGGGCCGGATTCAGCTCAGTGATGTAATGCTGCAGGCACAAGCAATCATGAGATCCCCAACACGGAAAATCTGCGTGCAGATGGGTTGGGTTTGAGCTGTTTCTGTGCTGGGTTGAAGGTGTCCCTAATTCCTGCTTCTCCAGGAATATATCCCTGAATGCCTCTTGCTCACAAGAGAACCTGTATAATTCCTGTCCTTATAGGGCAACCCATTCCAGTGCCAGCAGTGAAAGGGGCTGGCTTTAAAACTCCACCAGAGATCGTGTCAACCCCAGGCTTCACGGGAAAGCCACTGCCTTGTCACAGACCCTCTGGGATGTCAGGACTTCCTTCTTTTATAGGGAGAAATGTCCTCAGGAAGCCATCAACTGAGATGTGTATTTCCATCAAGGCAGGATGATCCAGTAGAGCAGAGAGTGCTCACGGGCCCCTTTCAGCTTATGTGGTGTCTAAACACAAACCTATTTGAGGAAGCTTGCCATTTCCTCTTGGGCAAGTAGAAGAGCAATGCCTCTACTGAAACAAAGTTTTAATTTTCCTTAATTTTTCTTTTATTGCCCATYCTGCAAATGCCCCATACTCAGAAGCCCCTTTGGTTTTCTGAAGAAATGTTTCTTTGTGCTGTTMAATTTTTTCCTTTTTCTTTTTCTTTCTCTCTTATGCCWGTTGGCCTTATAGGTACAGCCTCTCTCCTCCTTCCAGAAAATGTAGTCTTACAGACCATGTAAATTTCCCATAAATCAGTAGCCTTGATATTTAAAAAAAATAATTGGGCAATTTTCATTCTAGATTTTTAGGATACAGTGGTCTTAAATAAACTCATTAATTTTGATAAATTAGGATATTTTTCCTGAGCAGAAGTAGCTGCCACAATATACRTCACCTTCCTCTAAGTATTTTTCCTTTATTATTTTTTCCAGAGTCTGTAGATATTASAACCCAGCCAGCTTGTTTTGACATATTATTGGGAGCCACATTTACCCTGGAGAAATTTGACTTAAGCAGAGGGAATTACAGGTCCCAGCGTGTTTGACAGTTAAAACGTTTCTGGTGTTTAGACTTGCATTTCTAAATCCCAGGGTGTCTGCATGGAAGGGGCAATCCCAAGAGTGTGGCTGGCCTCAATGCCTTCAGGGTTTATCCCACTGCTCTGAGCTCATTAGCAGAAAAGGGATTGAGGAAAAGTTTGTCAATCCCTTGACAAGAAAAAGCAGAGCAATATGCCGGTCTAATTACGCYAATAAAAGTCTTGGTCTTCACAACCCCTGGTTACAGCTTCAGYTGCAGTGAAGGGAATAGAGGGTTCTAAAATCTCTGCTGTACATGAAGGGAAGTCATGAGTCTTGGGTGTGTTCATGGAGGACACAGAGTGACTCAAGGCACACAGAATTCATGCTGAGGGTCTCTTGCTACAACCAGGACATTCAGGGAAAGAAGTCTTAGAGCTAAAGCACAGTAGCATATGTTTTACATGAAAAGCATTAAACATTTTATTTATTAGCTCTGGACATTGATTGCTTAAAATTGATCCCATTTGGTGGTCTCAAGTCTAAATAATGATGTTACTATGCCAGCTCTGCCTCTGTTACGTGAGTTGGATATTTTTTTCCTGAATAAGACATAAAGTACTGGATTCACAAGCAAGAGAAAAACGTTTTTAATATATTTGTAATTCAGGCAAAACCAATTCCTCTTTCACTGTTAAAGGATCTTATATCATGTCTGTTGAAGATGAGAATTTAATGTAAGTTGTAAGTTACATCTGACAATTTCTCAGAAGAAAAACCAAAGCTATTTGGAAAACTGACATTCTCTTGGTGGAAATGTAAGTGAAAAATGGCAAATGAAGCATCTCTTTTTTCTTTAGGAAATTAGGAATGAATTCAAATCAGGGAAAAAACATTTTGACTGTAGGGGATCCTTTTTTCTTTTCCTGAGCTGGAAGWGCTTAATGCTGTAAATGTTTAAAACTAACCCATTGTGTACAAAAATTTCCAAAGAAAATCTAAATGTTTTCACCTGAATTAGCATCTTCCAATGGGAAAAACAAAATAGATAATTTTAATTGGGAAACTTTCTCTGCAAGAAATTTCAGTCAGCTATATTAAGTCAGAAAGCCTTAATAGTTGTAAAGAAGGGGTGTCTGGACTAATTTGTAAAAATGAAGAACGAGGGTTGGGCTTGCATGGAGCACTCTCCACAGCTGTCCATGCTCATTAACTCTCACGTTCAGCAGCTCCAGTTTTGGCCATGCCAAACAACTCTCTCCTGGCCCTGTCCTGGCCCTTTGTCCAGTCACACCTCAGGGGACAGTGCATGCCAAACACCACTGACACAACACCCCCTCCATGGGATAGGTGCATATTGAAATTATATAAAACCAATCTGTAGGTTTCCTGGACTGACACCATTTGAGTGAGCTGACTTCCATCAATGCTCGAGGGCAAACCACTAACACATTTCTTTCCTACAATGAGAACTTTTCCTGCTGATCCTCTGGAGTGTGGAGAAACAAATATGAGCCAGGCTGTGCATTTGCCTTGCTGGATGTGGGGTGCCAGGTTGGTTTATGGCGGTGTGTGCTCTGCCTGGGCCCAGCACTAACTCTGGAGTGCTTTTTAGGACCTCTCTGTCCAGTGCAGATGAGGTTTGGAGACCTCAGAGACCCCCCTGAGAAGAGGGTCCTTTCCTGCTCTGATGGACAATACAGGTTGTTTCCAGTGATGTTATGAACCTTAGCCTGAAACATGAGGGGGGTATTTGTGGGGATGAACTGAGGAACAAAAAGGCAGAAGCTGGTTCAATAATATAGCAATATCAAGGCACATTCATACCTACAAAGATAGAAAAGGAATTTTTAAGCCATATTCTATACTAAGGAGAAGTATCTGCACATTACTGCTCTTTGTCAAATTACATCTTCTGTATTAAACAATAACCATGCACAGGGAATATGCCTTTGTGTAAAAAGAGACAGTAATGTTTGTTAGTTTAGAAAGTCAAATACTACTTTTGGACTAAATATCAAGCAGGTTCCAGGGAAGCTCTGCAAAAGCAGARTTGCTCACTGTCACATGAAGAGGGRAACCTTCAGGCAAGCCCTGCCTTAGCCTATTTTGGCAACAATTTAAACTTGAGGAATCACTCTGGTCTGCAAGTCCTAATAATGGCAAAGCAAATCTATTTATAAAAATGAATTATTTATTAGAGAGCCAAGAGATAACAGATGAAAGACCTTAATCACTATTACTTACTATAAGGATAAAACTAAAGAACCACTAATAGATTATAGCATAACATAAAAAAGAGCACAACATCAAGGTACCTATATTAAAGCTAGCAAAATAAATAATTCTAAGAGTCAAATTTAACATGCCACCAAAATGATGMCAATGTACACAGATTCCTTCACTAAACCCCTGGGGAGCAACTGTGAAGCAGCATCCCTATCCATGGGAGAAATTCCACACAYTTCCAGGAAAATGCATAGAAGATTYYCACTCTGTGAAAGTTTGGTGTGGCTTTAATAGTTGTGAAGTGAGTAGATGTCAGTCAGAAATTCAGCTTATCTGGCCAGATCTTCAACTGTAAAATGTTTATTRGCAGCTGGGAGATGCCAGACCMRTGTTAACCCAATGGCAGCAAAATAGCTCACTGCAAGACAGCTTGTCCTGTTTGAGTTATCTGCCCAATTAACAAACAACAGGAAAGCTCTTGGGGGAGAGGGACAGAGGGGGCTGAGCTGCCCTGCTACTCTAACCTTGGTGACAAAACAGATGAGTAGCTGGACATAAGCATGTCAGGTGAATCCAGGGTYTGTGTGGAGTTTTCTGCCGAAAGTACCTCTTGCAGTCATTCCCTCCCAAAGCACATTTCGGCAAGAGACTGATACAGTGCACGATGTCCCATGACTACGTGGAGAAAGCCAGGCAAGGTGATAAGGAACAGGAGCAAATGCCTTGATTTTGCTCATACTCCTTTCCCCCCATAACAAGTTTTGAATTATTACAACTACACTGATCAGATCAATGTTGAACAGCTCCAGTTAAGGCATTGCTTAATAAATGAACAAATTAAAAGATTTAGGATGCTGTAACAGTTAAATGGTCACTCAGTTAAATAAAATGGGATTTAAACCACTATTGGCAGCAGCTCAAACAACTCAGGACTGATGTTCTGTTCTACCTGCAAATGAAGGACATAGAAGCACATATATGAAGTGTAAATGTATGTACATTGTGCTGAAGATTGGCTGTGATGCCTGGCCATGCCTTCCCATGCCAGTGGGAAGAATATTGTTTGTTTTCACAGAATCACAGGATGTTGTGAGTTGGAAGGGACCCACAAGGATCATCAAGTCCAACTCAGGGCCTGGCACAGGACCATTCCCTAGAGTCACACTATGTACCTGAGAGCATTGTCCCAATGGCTCTTGAACTCTGTCACACTTGGTGCTGTGACCACTTCCTGGGGAACTGTTCCAGTGCCCAACCACCTTCTGGATGAAGAACTTTCTCCAACCTAAACCTTCCCTGACTTTAGGCCATTCCCTATGGTCCTGTCATTGTCATCACAGAGAATGGATCAGTGTCTGCCCCTCCTTTTCCCCTCACAAGGAAGTTGTAACTGCAATGAGGTCTCCCCTCAGTCTCCTCCAGGCYGAAAAGACCAAGTGACCTCAGATGTTCTTCACATGGCTTCTCCTCCAGACCCTTCACCATCCTCGTGGCCTTTCACTGGACACTCTCTAATAGTTTTATGTCTCTCTTATATTGTGATGCCCAAAACTGGGCACAACATTGAAGATGAGGCAGCCCCAGTGCAGAGAAGAGCAGGACATTCCCCTCCCTTGCCYGGCTCATGATGCTCTGGTCTCCATYGCTCACACAAAACTTCCTCTTCAGCCACTACAGTTTCTTGCTTAGATTWCATTTACTGTAGAGAGCAACAAGAAAGAGAAGACTGGCTAAGAAAAAGAATCAATCCTTCAGTCAGGAGAATCAGAGCAAGAGAGTAAGAGGTGTGCACGGGCATGTTTGTGATTTGTCAGATGTAACCATATTTGCTAAAACAAAAGCAAAACAACCTCATCTTTTCAGAGAAGTGGTCTGTGAAGCATATATCTCTAGCAACTGGACACTGATTTCTCCCCACACCTTGAAACCCATCACTAGCCTCTCACTGGCTTTTCAGCTTTATCAACAGTGTTGCCTGGTGTTAGGCAGAGCTCATCCATCGCTGCTGAACCATGGACTTATATCAAGAATTGATTTGCCCTCCAATCTGAGTAGTGTAAATTATCTAATAACCCTCCTTTCCCCTTTCTCAAATTAAATAGCAAGGAAAGTGTCTTTCTGTTTAAATTTTCATATTGTTGCGTATTGACTTAACACAGATAAAGCTCTCAGGTAAGTTTGGGGAAATCAGCTGAGCAAAGATGTGCAAATTGTTTTTCTGGGAGCAGATAAGTGGTAAAAGATTGAAGCTATAAAGTAGCTGTTCTGCTGATTATTGCCTGTATCAGTGCAGAATAAAAATGTAACCAAGTAGCACAGGGCAACATGTCAGACAGTATCTAACCACCCGAAAGGCACCAGCCTTTCAGACCCCAGTGAGCAGAGTGAGTATCAGTAATCCCACCAGCCCAAGTGACATTGAAGGAAAAAGCCAGAGCATGGTGAGGCTGTCACATCTCACACAGGAGGCAAGTATCTACCTGTACCACTGCAAGATGACAGAGCCAGACTGCCAGACCTTCAGCTGGCCCTCGCAGCCAGCTGGGAGAGGCAGGGCTGGAATGGGCTGCTTGGCACAGCAGTGGAGTCAGCACACAGCAATCCGTCCATGCTGCCATTCAGGACTGACAGAGCACTGTAAAGTGTCAGACACAACAAGSGAGTGCCCTCTCCTGTGTGGCAGCTCCAGGATGATCCCTCTCAAAGGCATCACCTCCCTGGGATGTTCCTGGGGCAGGAGGAGAGGATTTCCCAGTGAGCTTGACCTCACCCCACAAGCTTCACTCTGCTCRTGGCAGGGAAAAGGAAGGAGAGCGCAGAGCAGGCTCGACACCAACCTGAGGAGGTGCAGCTTTGCTCCTGGGGTCTTACACGGCTCCTCGAGTACTCCCTGGCTTGTAATAGGTAGAGGAGGGCCCCACCATTGCAGATAGCAGGTGGAAGACCCCAGTGGCTCTCACCAGGGTTTCAGCTTGGCTGRCAGACTCCAGAGTGAATAGGTGTCAAAGAACAGCCAACAGGAGCTGTTYAGTCACTGTGAATACATTTGTCCAAACCCTGTCTGTATGGCTGTTCCTACTTCAATCTTAACATTATCTGGTGGAGTCAGAAAGCTACCTCTGTTAACCAGCTTAGAGATGGAATTAAATTTACAACCAAAGGAATCTTGGCTCCCGTCAGCTTTACCCATGACATTGGATTAAGTTGTTTCTCATAARTAGAACAGACAAAAATCGTGTCTATTCAGCTCCTTCCCAGTCTCAGAACCCTCAGATTCAGCTCTTCATCAAAAGAACCATCATGCTTCTGAAACCTTGGTACAGCTTTCTGTACAGGTTGCTGTGGTGCTCACATCCCTGGAGGGGARCACATTATTCAGTCACCACCCCCAGCTGCTTTGTAAGCTGCTTTTTGACCTGGGCAGAACCCACCAATTCCTTTTAAMAGATGCCAAAAACAACTTCTGGAGCTGAGAAGGATAACAGAAGATTTCCATTTCCCGACACAAGTGACAAGCCTTTAATCATTGATCTGGGACACGAATGTGGTTCCTGAAAACACCACGTAGGTTTTGCAGCAAAGGGATGGAACTGAGCAGAAGATTATTCCAGCATGGACAACAATCCTCTGCAGGGGACCCCTTGAATACCTGCTGTCACTGAACATCACTCAGCTGTCTAATTGTGTCCTTTCAAGCAGTTCTCTCTGTCTCAGATAAAAGTCAGTGAACACATATAATTTTTTAAAATAAAGTAAGACCATTAAAAAAAGGACTTTTCTTTGCTGTGAATGTTACACACTGGTTTTCATTATTTAGAGAATTATGTTACCATTTATCTATATTGCTGCCAGCATTCTGTGTCATCACACAACTAAAGCAGAAATAAATGGGTAGCTAACTCAAGAGAAAGATCAAGGTTTTATTTATGCAGCATTCTACACAGAATGTGCACAAGAAATAGCTCACAATAATACGGAATTTGTTAATACACATCAGGAAAATTAACAAAAGATTAGGTCTTTGGTAAGTATCAACATTTGGTAAGCCTAGATGTATTAGGCTATATTTCTGACACATAATCCTACTAAATTAAATTGATTTACATCACTAGATAAATCTGAACTCCATAAAGTTGCTATTTTTATCTTCTGTAATAAATTTTATTCCCTTTTAGAATTTGGTTAGTTCTCTACATTTTATTATGGATATTTGCTCTGCTGCAAATAGCATTTAGTGGCAAGGCTTATTACTAGGATTCTGTTTGCAAATGAATTCCAGTATTACTGAAGCCCTGGGGGAAGTGAGGTATTTGGAACATTTGAGAACTGGGATATTTGGATCATTGAGAGAGGAGGACTTCTATCAGCTCTTTCAGTTAAGTGTGTGATCARTTTTGATGCTGAGGGATAGGGCTGCTCTTTGTGCAATCAGAAGGTAGAGTACTGMGTTTATTTTATACGTATAAAGACCACAGTATGCTTATTTGGTCATTCATCACCCAYGTACCATTGGGCTATTTATTTATTTATGGTCACCAGTCTGCTCACTTTTAATTAGAAATGGGTCCATCCTAGAAATCMTTTTGCTAGAAATTCCAGTTTGAATTTTGGAATGAATAGAAGCCCCATAATCTCCAGGGCTCATGTTTATCACTCAAGATGTAATTGTAACAAGTTGTCTAAGATTAATGTCATCAGACTGAGAAGTCACAATAGCATCCCTTCATGTGCCTCACAAATTTGTTCTGAACTCCTCTCTTTTCCCATACCCAAAAGCAAAGTATCACCCAAGGGCCTCATAGTGAAGTGCAAATGATAAAACACAAAGTTGTTTTTCTTGGCTGGTGGCATTTCAGTCTACAGAGGATGTACAGAACTCGTACAGACAGACGTTAGCTGTCCCAACACGATGTATGAGGAAGATTTGCAAGAGGTTTGAGCCTTAAGTGAAGATGTCAGAGATGCTCAGATCATGTTTGGTGTCAGGGTCTGCTTCATTCTAAAGGGCCCACATTGCACATTTCATACAGACAGAAACTCAAAAGGCTTTGCCAYCTGCCAGTGGCAGCTCAGCTGCGATGATGTATATTTAACATCACCAGAAAATCTCTATATTTATTGTATGGGACACCCCAAAGGTAATCTGAATTTTTAAACTTTTTTTGCAAAGTGTTTCTGGTTAGACAATCAYTTACACATTGGGCTGACAGAAATCTTCACCAAGTAGAGTTGATCAAATTTTGGTGAAGMAACAAGGCAGGGAATTTTAAATCACATCAGATTATCTTTCAGGACAGTTAGAGATACTGACTTTCAAGCAGTGAATTAAATGTGTTTTTTTGCTATTCCCAGTTTAAAAAAATAAAGTAGCAATGTTTTAGAAACCAAAGCTATGCTTTAACAATATTTTGTGTTTCTGGCACTGTCTGATCCCAGGAYATGACAGGTTTTCCTTGGACAGCCACTATCAGACTTCATAAAATACTTTTGTAAAGTATTTGGTGTCACAAAATCTGTTATAATATAGAATGCTTCCCCTAAGAAGTAAAACAATGCTTCATCTACAGACTTTAATTTAACAGTTCCTTTTAAACATATTTTTCACTTAAATCCCAGACTAGGACCTGGTACAAATCTTAAATGATTTAATAATACTGTTCATCTACCTCATCATTAAGATATATTTTGTTTAGTTCATTTGAATCAGAGAACAAGTACTCTCTTCAAAACACAAGGAAAGGCATTTTCCAATTTATCATCTACTTTAAAAAAATGGTAATGTCTATCACTGTGTTGACACAAGTCAAGATGTTTATAGTGGAGTGGCTCCTGTGAATTTCTCCTGGTTTTTCCATCATCAAGATACAACTCTAGGGTGAATTTCTTCYTTCTTGTCTGTGAAATACGATGCTCTTCAGCCTCTGTGCTCCTGGTACTATTTGGATTACTTCAGTGCAATTAGCCCGCAGGAGTCAAAATGAAAAAAAACAAACAAAATGAGTTTTGCCTCCCCTGCCTATTTGTGTGCAAAACCAGGATTATGCAAACTACAAATTTAAATGAATTTAAAAATGAAAATTTAATTCATTGCTTACTCTTGTAAAATGTTGTTTGCTTTTGGAGACATAGACATTGGTCTTAAGTGACCCTTCTCCCCAAAAATAACAGAGGACAAGTTGTTTCCCAGTGAGACAAGGCTTATGGATAAGGGAGTGCTTATTCAGGCTTTTATTCCAGCATGATTTCTCATCTTATAAAATTTAGTTCTGCTCCAAAATTCACTATCTTCAAATTCTTCATTTAAGATGGAGATCTTGATATTAAAATGTGCTGAGTTGACTTTTGCATGTGTTTCTAAAATAAACTCTGAACAGGGAGCTGAAGGTTTCTGGGGATCAGGTGATTTTCTTCTCTGCCACCACTGACTTTAACAAGCTGTAGAATTTGGCCAAGACAAGTCCACATGCACTGCAAGCTCTGCTCTTTCCATTAACCACAACCCAACATCTTTGCAGAAAGGGCTGTGCTCTGATTTGTTTGGCCTTCTGACTCTGGGTTTGCTGAAGAATCAGATRTCAGAGCTTAAAACTTGTTAAAATATATTTTGGTTTCAGAGCTTAAAAGCTGATAATCCATAGCTCAGGATCTGAAAACACACTTATTAGCAGAAAAGGGGGGTTTGTAAAGATGACAGATGAATGATGAAAGGAATTCCSTCTATATGGGTCAGACCCTTTCAGAATCACTCAAACTGCAATATTCTCACCTCTGTGGGGCAGTGAGGGCTCTGCTTTCTTACCCCCTCAGAGTAAGATTGGTACTTAAGCCTGGCACAGAGCATTAAAAAGATAACTTTCCACAGAAACCTGTGAAACCCACAMGGAGCTGAGCAGGCACAATGCTGCTGACACACAACTGTCCATGGCCCTACACCCCATCCTAGAGGAGCAAACACTTTCCAACTCGTCACATTGCAATAACGGTACAAGAAGGTCCAGCAAACTGAGACAGATTTTTCACTTCAGCTGCAACGTTGTGCAACACAGGTCTCATGCAGCTGCTTGAAGGGTAGGACCAACACAGAAGAAAACACAAATACTGCACAGCATGGAGAAAACTTTCCTTCTGAGCCTGGAAGGCGTTGCTGCAAAGCAGCCCTTGGTGTTATTCTTTGGTARATCACTTGATAAACCCTTCCATTCCTATTATAATGCTCAAGAGCCTGAACACAAGGTGGTTCTAGGCTTTCTTAGTGTTATACAGCTATGCTAACTAGGAAATAATTTTGCACAATGACATGCAAAAATTGACCTTAATTTTATCATCGCAAGTTCACACTGCAAAACAGATTTTGGCAGAAGAGATGCCTTGGGGACCCCTAAATGTCCCTTCAGACTGGGTGCACCACAAGAGCCTACACTCTGTGTTCAGGAGGGCCAGTTTGCAGGGTGGGTTATTCACCCAAATCTGGGGTGCCAGGGGTGTGGGACAGCGCAGGATCACACAGGGCTGAGGCACCCACACCTCCCTGTGCAATCAGGGGGTCCCACCCACCCAGATGAGGAGGGATTTGTGTGATCCCCACAGCCTGGGAGGGGGCTGTGTGCGTGTGCATGTCTGCATAGGTTACAGAAGGTAATTTAGAAATTTGTAGCTGCATGTTACCTCTTGTGGCTGGGCTGTGATTATCTGTTGTGGATKATATTGATCCCGAATATATTGCTCGAGATTGCTAGTTCATTACACATCATTAAAGAATCAATACACCACTCCAACCCTGGTGTGTCTTAAACTGTGTGAATTGATTGGGATTTGCTGCAGTCTTTAGTCAGTGAGAGGAATAATGAACTGAATTTTGTCAAATGCTCCTCAGTTTGTCTGGATGACCTGGTTGGTGAATATTCAGAAGTTTCTGATGCATCCACAGGGTGGTGAGGGAGGGYACCACCCTTTCTCCTTCAGCCTCAGTCCTCCCTGCATGTGCCATTGCAGCAGCACAGCCCGAAGGCAGCACTGCAGGATCTCACAGCAAAAACACCGCTGATCCTGAATGGGGATGCTTCAGCTTGGGAGCAGCTGGCAATTGCTGCGACAGCAATTCACCCAAATGTTGTTCTGCCAAAGTCACCTGTGACCACATCCTGTCCACCTTCCTTAATGCTCCTTGACTTTCCCATTTGTTCCATTGGCCATTGTCTCTGCTCCAGTGGAGCAGGGCAGAGCTGTGGCTGTGCCAGCAGAGCTCAGTGCAGCAGCAGCAGCGCTGCTCTCGGTTCCTTTGTGACAGGGGGTGTGAACATCGTCCCCCCTGAGTGGCGCCAGCRGGGGGGTGCAGAGGAGCTCTCACTGCAGCATCAGCATCCCGCGCTGATGATAAGTCACCTGCAGTTGTTCTGCCCAGAAAAAGGGACTTTTTTATCCTATGCACATTTATGCTCGGCAGTAACCATCTTACAGAGAAATGAGAAGCAATTTAACTTTGATGGCTGATTTTAAGTTTTSCCACTCTACCCTATGAAAATACAGTTGGCAGCATATGTTCTCAGAGAGCACATTAGCACTGAATTCATTCAAATCTCTCCACATGGGCAGGAAAAGGACTGGAGCTATTCTTACATTATTCATGAAAGCTTTGGCAGCTCACTTGGTGTCAGCATTCACAGCTTCTGCTCTCTAGTACCTCCATTGTCCCACATGTCTCCCATGCTCAGGCTCAGCATTTCCAGCAGTAATAAAAGCGCTTCAGGCTTCCAGTGTCATTATGCAAAGGCAGGAAGAAAAGCACTAAGGCAGCCTGGACTCCAAAAGACAAAGAAAGCATCTCCTCCATCTCATTCTTTTGCCAGTGATCCTGCACCTCCTTTTTCCAGAGCAAAACTCATCCTTTTGGCAGAATAGGACATATTCAAACTTTTTCTTTACTTTTTTTAACTTTCTTTTGTGCCATGAAGCAGTTGCCGTTGAATATCTCTTGKGTAGGATCATGCAAGGAAAAGACTCAAGACAGGGGAAGGAATGGCCACTGAGACCTGGCTCCAATAAGTGAAGGTGTGTGAATGCCCATTCCGAAACTCTTCCACAGTCCTCAGTTTGTCAACCCATTGTTATCCCAGAYAATCCTCCATTCACCCCCATCACGAACAATTCAGAGTAGTAACTCTTCCTGCTGACACATGTATGACTGCTGAAAGCTCCTCTGCTATGAAGGTGTAATTCTATGTCAATCCTCCACCAGAAACCAGATGAATAAGGAAGTTATTAATTTTTTTTTTTTATTTTTTATTTAGGAATGTCTTCCCTTGGCTTTCTGCCCCCAGCTGGATTCCTTTGAAAATAAAGTGAATGTTGAATTTTGCAGACAGGCCATGTTTGTAGGCTGTCAGGAGGCTTTGATTTTGAGTGAGACATCCACTTTAGAAAAAAAGGCATTTCCTTCTCTCCTTCCCACCTTACTCTGTTGGCTCTGCGGCTGCGTCCATCTTCAGAGGAGCTTTGTGAGGGCAGTCTTCTCACTTCCCCTTTAATATCAACTAGTCTTGAATGATGGAGAAATACCCCCACTTATGGCCAACGTTTTCAAAAGCCACAAAGTAGCTGTAAAGGGCAGGTTCCCAGCACTGTATAGGACTCTAACATMATTTTTAGATGATTTTGGAAACGTTTCCTTTTCTATCACAGAGTTTTTTTCCAAAGCACATGAGTGAACTGGACTTCAGGGGCTTTGTCTGTGTCCCTGTTCACAAGTTTTCCTTGTACCACACTTGAGATGAAATAAAAACTGCTGAAGCTCCTTTAAAGTTGCAAAATATGCTGTCTGAGATTGTTGCCCTGGGGTTTAGTGCRTAAAAAAGAAAAAATGGAAAATATAATTCTCCCTAAATCCCTGAAGTCCTTTGTTTGAACATTTGACTCTAATCCTCCTTACTCATAAGAAGTTTATTATTTGCTTAATGTTCCTCTTGTGCCCCTGAAAATAACAGAATTAAGAGAAACAGGATGATTAATAGTTGCTTGTGGACATAATGAAGCATGCTGACAGCTCCCTGCCATCAGCACAGTGCTCAGGCAGCCTCACACGGAGCCCTGGGACAGGGACACTGTAAAGCCACCATGGCAGGAGCCCCTGTCCAGCCTCGGACCAACACTCATGGTGCAGTGATAGGGACAACTGGAGAGAGACATCAGCTCCAAATCACACCTGCTTCACACTCAACCTTCCTTATCTGGCCAGAAGACTGCCAGGACATCACCATTTCTGATTTTTGAGGAGGTCCAAGGACACAAGGCCAGAGGTTCCCAAACAGAGGGCTCTAGGAATATTGTGAAGATCATTTTATTTCACCCTCTGCTGACTCTCCTCCAGTTTGTTCAATGAGTGTCTTAGGTCTTCATTGCAGTGAAGCCAGTGGTCTGTGAAGGCAGCTGAAAACACATATTGCTTTCTTCTCTGTGGCCACCAATCCACCAGCAAGTGGAATCCAATTTTATATTTAGTGAATGTACCAGGGGGAAAAGCAAGAGCTAATAGCCTTTCATTCCTAAGTGCTGTAATGCTGTTCTCTTTCTCCATATCCACTTGGAGAGCAAATTAAATTAAAATATCCTTTCCAATTTAGAAAATGATTAACATGTTAATGATTTTGCACTTTTACAGAAGGGCAACGAGGAGAGAGAACACAGCTTAGCAAATCCATCCATAATACAGTGGTGAAGAGTGGGAACTGAGTTGCTTTGAAAAATCCAAGCTCTACACCAGAGCTGCCTCCACTAGAACATTCTTTTCCAACACCAAAAAGAAACCCAAGCAGTCTGGGATGGTCAGGAGAGGTCAGGAGACTGATGCAGGTGAGGACAGACAACCATGGGGTAATTCTTCCCAGCAGAGGGATAAGAAGAGCAAGCACAGTGATGTCAGACATGGGGTTTCTCACATGCTCAAAGTACCCAATGGCTAAGCAAATCATCAGCTGTCTCCTGATTTAGAAGCCAAAGTTTTCTTTAATTAATTAATTAATTATTAACTCCTGGTCAAGTTTCCCCTTGAATAGTCTTTCAAAGCGTGAGCTGCCTTTTCAAAACCCTGTCCCTCACTAAATGCCCTTATGTGCCCAGAAAAACATTACAGATTTGGAAATGCTGGGAGCTTGGTGTTTCCCTTTTTTTTTTTCTCCTGGAAGGAAATACTTACAGTATTGTCTAACTTCAAATCTAACATGCCATTTACGCCTTATACAAGGAAATTCAGGAGAGTRAAGCCGGCAACAACAGCTGCTGCTGATCTTCCCATCCTTTGGAAGYGGGAGTGAATTKAGCCAGGATCTGCCTKTTATGTTTAGGTTGAWGCGCAAGAAAAAGAGAAGGAAGRAAAGAAAACAGGAAGGAAAAAAGAAAAGTTAAAAGACAGAAGCTTGTATAAAAAGAGACAATGTAMAAAGCAAAGACATTGGGATCCCTGCAGTGGCTGAGGATTGAGRATGTGCCTGCACAATGTTCTGATGATCATGGCAGCAGGACTCATATTCTTGAGCATCTTCTTTGCAAGAGCTGTGGGCAGAAACTGAGGGTCTTGGCTGAACTCACTGCCTGGGATTTCATTGTGTCTGGTCTCTCCCTAGATTTGTACAAGAGCATATTTGTACAAACCTTGGCACTTCACACCACAGGCTACTAGTGAAAACAAAAAGTAAATTAAATGGGTCATTTTCCCTTGCTTAGGACTTTCTATGAAAATGACCCACATATTTCTGATTGCACAGTTTGCATAAACTAACAGCAGCTGACGGATTAGCCCAAAGGCCAGATTCAGCAAACTAAGCAAGRCTGTAATGCTAAACCATAACTGCTCTGTTAGGAGATACTATAATCAAGTAGCTTTAAAAAAAACCCCAACCTCTCCCCCTTCTCTGCYCCCTCCCCCTAATTCGTAAGCTTTGTTAAATTGTCTAATTAGAGTATATTTTACAAGGACTTTTGGCAGCATCATGGACTTGCAAGCTCGATTAATGTGACAGAGCRTGACAATGGCTTCTCTCTGAAGTTTGCTGGACCCCACAGCTAGATCAGGACTGCACAGTTTATCTTAGGCAGACGCAGCTTCAGCACCAGCAAAAAGTTCAAAGAAATGGGAGGTGTCTCTGAAGCCAYGGCTGTCTGAGAGTATTAATGGCAGCGCTCGGCTGCTCCGGCTCCAGAGCTTTCCCTCTGTGTCTCCAAAAGCTCTGCTTGGCATGGTTAAGTTTTTCCTGAAAGGCCTGACAAGTTTCAAATGGAACTTTTTCTTTCAGCTGGACAAATTGCTCAGGAAACAAAGATGACTTTTTCAACCCACCCACCTACTGAGCTGTTGCTGAGGCTGCCTCCCCTTGTGCTGGAAGCACACACAGGGATGCAGCCCTTCCTCCAGTGGGTGCATCCTCTGCCAGTCCATAGATTTGTTTCTTTTAGAGAGAAAATGCATTTTGAGTACAAGAGTGAAAACTTGGAGATACTTGGAGAATCTGGGATGGGAAGTCAGTATTTGGAATACTCTCTGATAGAGAACAAGCACTCAGCTGTTGGGAAGATGGACAGCCCTGGCTTACCAAGTCTTCCCTGATYATCCAAGTTAACATCTCTGTCCTTCAGAAACCTCCTGACTGGGGGTTTCTCCTCAAAAGGGCAGACACAGGAAAGAACAGCTGAAGAAATCAATTAAACACCATTGAAAGGTGGAGAACAGAGCTGGGCCTCCTCCCCCCCAGCAGAACATCCTCCTTCCCCTTTCTGCACTGATGATGCTTTTAGTTATGCAGTCCTTTGGCTGGCAATATTTATGAACAAGAAATGGCAACGCCATTGCCCCAGGATTAATTCTGAACCACGCATCCACAGAGTGTGGAGCAAAGTAGGAAAACAACTTCTGAATGTGTTGGGAATTCATTCCCCTGCACCCTTCCTTCAAGCTGGATTAACTGCACTGCAGTTAATTTCTGGATTATCTGCACTGCAGATTTTGAAGATGCCCCAGATAACCCAGAGAAGCAATGACAGCCTGGCCACATTCCCCAGKTCTCTGCTGAAACTCCCAGGAGCCCTTTCCTGCTCTGAGGGGYTGGTCTGGCCAGGGGCTGTTCAAATGAGCTCTGGTACATGGATGCAAGACCTGCTGGGACAAGGCTTGGGGGTGGCTGAGCCATGGAGCAGTTCAACAACAAGCAGAGATGCACTTTAATATGGAGATTGTTTCTTCTGGTTTAAACTACAAATGAAAATGTAGATGTTAGTTTGCTTGGGAAGATGCTCATTCTTCAAATGCCAATGAGCTGGCTGTATTTCTAGTGTGATTTCCTGAGCTTTTCGAATAAGTAATGAGAACAGAAAGAAAGAAAGAAAGAAAGAAAGGAGATTCAGTTTAAAAAGAAGAATTTTCCGCCAGTAAAATGCATGTGACAAATGCAAGTAAAACACAACTGAAGGGGAAATCTTTCCCTATGAAAAATTTTATATCAAAAGCAAATGTAGATCACTCTACTGAAGGAGGAGAACAAATGTGTTAGTCATACTMGTGCTTTGTGAAATAACAGGTTTTATTGTTTATAGTTTATTCCAGGTAAAACCCTGAATCTTGAGTGAGAAATGACCTGGGCTCAGGCATCTGTGTTAACCATTACCACTTCAGCTTCAAAAATAAATACTCACATCAGATTTCCTCTCCTGTCCCAACATAACCTGCTCTTTCCCTGGAAGCCTGCGCTGGCTGACAGACTTCAGGRTTGTGGCATAACTCACTCAGCCACAGGCAGCCGGTTCAGGGGCACACGAGGGTCTGGCATTTGTGTCAAGAGAGATAAAAGCTACTCTGAATGATGTGAAATTGCAGGTGCTGCTCAGTCCTGCAATTCATAAGCTGAGCTGAAAAAKTTGACTGCCTTTCGCTGAGAACAGAGAGAAAAAGGAGACAAGAGGTAATTGTGGTGTCATCTACCACAGCAGTGTTACACAGGACTTTACCCTAATTTAAATCAGACCAATGTGAGGGACAGTGCCTGGATTTACTGAAGTGGGTGAACATGGGAAGCCTCTCTGAGCTTTCTGTAGCACTCTGATTCACATGAATTCTCTTCACGGAACAGGAGAAGCCTTCCCCTTTTCTCTGACATATCATTCAGTACAAAAACACTCCAAACGAAACCAGCAAATCTCCCTCCCCAAACAAATGCCTCTCCTCTCATMGATGGGTATTTCAAAAGGGCAAGATCTTTAGATAACAAAGACACACATCCTTCCCTTCCTCCTCCTTCAGCCCCAGCATGGCCCAAGACAAAGCAAGAGCAAAGGGAGCTGCCGGCCCCTGCTGCTCCGTGTGCCCGAGGAGCTGGGAGAGGCAGGGTGCCAGCACTGTGTGGCACAGCCAGCAAGGCCACATGGAACTCTAAAGGTAAATATTGAACAGCTTCAGGCAGCATCATTCTTGCACAGTAGAGCAGGCAGGGACCCGGGGAGAGGCAGCCTGCAGCTGTGGCGGTAATGCACAAAGGATAAGGCAGGGAAAGAGAGGAGCTGTGGGTCCCAGTACTGTCCTCTGCCTTTCCTTGATTCAGATTTTTGTCTTGTACCCTTAAAGTGCTCTGAATGTGATCTGGTAATAAAAAAGTTCTCTCTGTCACTGCTGAAATAGAGCATTGCACTGCTAAGAGCCCCAATTTCATCACTCTGCCATTTCACATTAATGCATCACATGTTTCTTTGCCGGCTGTGGGACCGCTCTGTCTTTCCAGAGCTTGTGCTGATTTCCAGACCTTATCCTATTGCATGAATCTCTGAACTAATCCTGTCCTTACCTGCTCAACACAGACTCTGGCCAGAGCTTTTAATGCCTTATTCCTTCCCAGTGCAAATGTTGTATTGAATGGTTCGAGCCTTTCCTTTCCAAACTCCGGCCGTGGGCAGGGAATGCCTGCACCACCAGGGCAAGCAAAGTGCAAAACAAATTAGAGATGGGGAAACCTTCCATCTACCCTTTCCCTCTCCTCCTGGCACTTCTGCCAATATCAGAARGGAAATGGGCCAAAGCTTGAAGCTTTTTAATGTGAACGAGGCACTTTGATATTGCTGGAGAGGGAGCTGATCAGACAAGCTYTGCTATTCTTAATTCTGGCAAACAACGAAGCTGTATGTTATCGACCTCTGCCTCAGGCGAGGCCAGCTTAGATCAAGCAGGAAACTAAATGTTGATGTTTCAGAGATTTCTTAGCTCTGAGGTACTCCCAACACACTGAAATATTTGTGCCACAGAAATAAGACTCAATGTGCTTGCTATTTTCTCACACTGTGTGAACTCCCACRAGGAGTTCCCATGAATGACTGCCTGAAAGCAGGCAGGGGGTTGCTGATRCCATCGCTGTCTTGAAATGGTTGCATTGCTTTTTTATTGAATTAGTGTTAAAAGCCCAAATATGAGCTTTCTGTGGGATGCTTCAGTGAAATTAGATGTTAGAAGACRTGTAAATGTATATATGCCAGGGCAGAAGCTAACTCAATCTGTCAYTTATGAGCAGACAACAGTATCAGTTTGTCATCTCTGAGTCGTGCAGAGTCACTGTGTGAGCCCTGTGCTGGAGTTTGGGGTTGCCAGTGAGCACAGGTCTATTTAAAGCCACTTAGGACAGCAGCTGRACAAAGGATTAATATGAGTCTGACAAAAATCATGTGTGAAAATATATTTATTCTGTCAGATTTCATGAGTGGTAACTACTGCTCCATTCAAGCTGAATGATAGCATTCAGCTCTCACACTTACTCATCCTGACAGCTAACAAGATAAACATGTCAGCGTGTGATTTGCCAAATATCTTCCTGTGGAATTCAGGCAGGAGTTGCCAACAGAGCTGTCTTTTGAGGGGAGAGATGAAGACATTTGAGTACACACACACATGCACCATGCACAGCCAGCAAAACCCAGCCTGTAAGGGACCTGTTCCACCACAGCAGCCAAAGCCCAGCTTTGATGGAGATCTGCAGCTTTGCCCACCATGATGCTCTCTCCTGACCCTATAGTAAATCCCCAAAAGTCCTGTTTTTGGGGCACAGGATGATGCCAGGGCAGGGGGAAGATCAGATATTAATGCCAGTTCAGCAGATGCAGGGAGCTGGGCAGTGTCCATCAGGCCTGGTATCAATGGATGCAAAGGGCAGCACTGGCAACCCCTAAATGGGCTTTACCTTTCACTGCAGGGTAATTCTTCCTGGAGATTGAGCTCGTGACCTTTATCACAGTGAGTTTTATTTACAGATTGGAAAATGGCAGTGTGTCCTTTAAGATGAAAGGAATCAAAACACAAGGGAAAAAGAAAGATTTTGCAGAMGCAAAAGATCTGACTGGAGAACTATTTAGAGAAGTCTGGATAAACAAACCCRTTAGGCTGATTTCTCACATTTTAGCCACAGCTTTTTGGTGCCTTAAACTGGATAATAGAGGGATTTTTAGGCTTGGGACTCCCCAGTGCATCTGTTGCTTAATAATACCACACCTATTTGTTTCCTCAGGCATTTCCAGCTAACTCCTGYAGTTTTCCCTGCCTTCCCTGTTATGTTCCCTGTTATGTTCTTTCTCTTTCCTTTTACTGCTTACCAGCAGATAATAATAAATGCTTTAACATTTTTTGTCATGAAGATACTCCAAAGCATTTTGCAGCCTCCTGGCCTCATCCAGAGCTCTATTCCCATCTGTGAAAGAGGATTAACTGCTACATTGCTAATAATGGCCCCTGTGTGGTTGCAGGGACTGTGTCASAGCAGAGAAATGAATCCAGAGGCGGGTGGCCACTCAGCCAGAGGCAGGTGGCTGTCACAGAGATGTCCCTGCCAGCCCCATGCCTGGTGCCCAGCACAGAGCAGGGAGCAGCACATGCAGGGCAGCTGGCCAGGAGCTGGACAGCCTGGCCTGTTTCCAGAATTCCCCCTGGGAGCCAAAAGTGGGACCCTGGACACCTTCACACTGCAGTTCCTGGCAGAACCCAGCGGGAAGGATCCACAGCTCTCCCCTAAGGGCTTTGGGGATGTTCAGGGCATCAGGGTCCCCTCCCTCCCWTTCCCCAGGAGAGTCACCACCATGAAGTTCATGGTGAAGGCTAAAGTATCTCCAAAGAGCACAAGTAAAGGCCTGGTATGAGGAGATCTCCTGCTGCATCAGGATGTGCCAGAAGAAGGGGATGTCCTTGTCCAAGCTGCYTCCCAAGGGCACTGCTGGGGTGACAGGAAACCAGCGGCTTTTCCTTGCATCAATCACCCTCACAGCAGCTCTATTCTAAGCTGAATCTACTGCACCAATAATTTCACTGAAAGAAATCTTTAAGCAGCAACAATTATGTATTATACCAAAGAAGAACTGGGAGGACAAATTATTGTTTACTTAATCCTCAGCTGTTCTCAAAGGTGCAAATCCCTCCTAATCACTTCTGGCTGTAAATGACAAGCCCACCTTTCAGGCAGCCCAGTACCAGACATCATTTGCAGTGTTCACAGGGCAGTGAACACCCTGGCATCTTACAGACATGAAATTAATGCAGTGTGTCTTTCTGCAATAGAGGCTTGAGCCTCATAGCTCTGTTTTGAGGCATCTCCAGGGGAGAAAGGAGGGGCCACACAGGAGAGAATGGAGCAGAAGTGAACACAGCTCTGCTGGGCACCTGGCTGAGCTCCCCACCTGTGCCTCCCTCAATCTCCAGTGCCCCATCCATATGTCCCCATCAATATGTCAAGAAAACACGAGATATCTGGGTGCTAAAATAGGCAGTGAAATATAAATTTAACCTGTTGATAAGGATTTCCTACTTCCCAGTAGTTTTTGGCTTAGCTTACTTTCAAAATACTTCATCAACATTTCACTGCAAGATGCCTTTCAAAGGAGCTCACCCCCTGCAGAACTTGTAACAGTCCTAGGAAAAGAGAGGAAAAGAGAGGAAAAGAGAGGAAAAGAGAGGAAAAGAGAGGAAAAGAGAGGAAAAGAGAGGAAAAGAGAGGGCTCTTGCTGAGGTCCTGCTTCCACTCCTTGTGCCAAGAGACTCGGAAAGGAGAGCACAGAAGGATTTTTCAGGGAGATTGGGGGCTTGGTGGTATCCAGAAGGGGCAGCATGGACACTGCATGCCCTGACCTGGATATGGTCTAGCTCAGTCCTCTAGGCACAATCCCTGCTCATTAACTTGTTCCTCGATTTTCTATTACTTGGAGACAAGGCATCCACATCCCAGAGGAGCTTCAGCCAAAAGCTTTGCCTCTGCTGGTGGCAGTGGTGGTGAAATCAGCCCTTCTGAGGCAAAGAGATTGTGCCCAGCACCTTTGCAGAGGATGGGAACACAGCTTGGGTCCCTTTCCTGTTTCACCTTTAGGATAAATCAACAGTCTGACTTTTCATTTGATCCACTGGTATTTCTGAAGGAATTTACACAGCCTTTCATGCGGGTTGTTTTCCTGAGTTAAACTGAAAAGGGTTATAAAAGGMTACACAGAAATCTGTAAGCTGCAGTGGAGATCCCTGGAAATATACTATGGGCACAAAGGGCACAAATCCTGTAAAAACTCAGGAATTGGCTGGTGCCAGCATGGTCTTGGTACGACCTGAGGGTGGAGGTGTTTATTCCCAAGACAGCTCAGTTKGGTGCAGTGTCTCCCCCAGAGGGAGTCTCAGGGTGAGAGGGTTCTGACAGGGGTTTTGGGTATTTTTCACCCCAAACAGACAATGAATTGGACACTGAGCACTGGAGAAGCAGCCATCAGCTCCATCTGCTCTGTGCTCAGATCCACCCGGCAGCTGAACACACCTGGTAAWTACAGGCTGCAAACAAGCAGCACATGATGACAAACAGGGAAAAGTATAGCCTATCACAAGTAAATCACAACCATAAATTCGACTGAAATGTAGTTTAAAATTCAGAGATTTGATGTAATTCTAAATGTGCTGGTAATGTTCTCTATTATATTTGYAATTTTACCGTAAGGTAATTTAATGCTAGGCTATTTTTCAGTATTTCAAGACACTGTCAAAAGGGTGAGCTGAACAAAGGAAAAAATATGATGGAACAATTCAAGGAAATATAACATGTAAAAAGAAAATCCCCCACACCAATATATCAAAAAAAAAATAAAGAAGTTTGAAAATGCATTCATGAGTTGTTCCTGAGTTCATTAGCATAGATAATTATAAAGAAGTTTTACCTTTCAACTTTCTCTTCTACTTCCTCATTGTTTCAAAAGTTGGTGAGGGGAATAAAAGAGAGCAGAATCTCACAGACCAAAGATTTACTCTGTCATATTTAACATCAGAAGAAAGATGGGGGGAAGAAAAGGAAAGAATAAACCCCATTTAAGTCTCAAATGTAGAAATACATAAATGTTTCATTTAGGGGAATCCCCCTTCCCCTCCAAACATTAGAAGAAAATGAATTCTTTTTACAAATCCTTCTTTGGGCAAAAAAGAAAATGATTMATGCAGAAAACTTCCACTGGGTCCAGTTGTAACATCTTCGCTATTTGAACTGGTATGTAATCAAACTGCATTCTTACATCCATTTATGGATATTTATGTTATACAGGGTATGCAGCATTGAACTTACCCATTTGCATATAAGAATATGAGCTGATATCATGTTAATTAATTTTATATCAACTCGTAGGGATATTTTGCTAATAGATCATTTTAAAAAAAGGAGTATCTTGACAAATAAAACTAGAAATGGATCCTGCTGAAATTACAAATTGAAAAGGATTCATATGGGTGGAAAGTAACACAGCCCAGGAAGATGAGATAATGAACCTCTACAATGCATGAAAATGGAGCTATTTTGCAAAAAGTCATTCCACAGCAACTTCTCTTTATAGGCGTGTACTGTGCAAGTCAGGAAGTACACAGTGTGAAGCTTGCACTGCAATTTATTTTCACCCATTCCCAAAACAGTGTTTAAATCGATGGTATTTTAGATTTCTAATCAGTATTTTTTGTGTGTTAGTTTAAAAAAAAAAATTAAAAATCCCAACAACAGACAGCTATTGGATGTTTGACTAGAGCTTCAGTTTCAATTCTAAAGCACAAGGCCTGATGTTAAGGTCAGAGAAAGGTCCCACTGTAGATAATGAAATATTTGTCCAAGTGACAAAGGCAGGGCTGGCTCTGGAGGTCGGGTGCACATTGGGAGTTAAGCTCATATCAGATCTGCTCCTGTCCACATTTGACCAACAGTGCACGCAGCTCCTGTCTGGATTAGGGGCTGCCTGATAAAGCAAACACACAAATCACGAGCCCAGGGTGATCATTTGTGTTTTCTTGCTTTCCCAACTTTCATACTGCCAGTTCTGGATTTTCTGTGTGGCATTAACCTGCACATATATCCACAGACTTGCTGTACCAGGGAATAGAGTTCCTGGTGACTCACAGGTATCTCCCYGAATTACAGCTTATTACAATGATTAGGACCTGCAGTTCTGCTCTAATTTTGAGTGCAGCTGTRGGAAGGAGATGAAAGGATGAAAGTTTATTGTTTCAAATTACTTTAACTTTCAATGTATTTTGGTAGGAGTGTTATRAAAAGACATGACTGGGTTAATTCTGCCAAGATTTTTAACACCTCCCTAATGGAATTAATATGTTAGAGCTGTGGAAAACAAACAAACAAACAAATTGACAATACCATCAGAATTTGGACAGGGTGAGCGGGGACAAAAACCTTTACCAGGTCAGTTTCTTGGCACTCCTGACTGTGAAATAAGCCATAGCCAGTCAACCAAAAATATTCACTCCGTACACCAGATTCCAGCTAATTTTCAACATTTGGCATTATTAACGCACACTGGGCCCATTTACTTAATTATAATTAGTACAGTTTGTTCCTCCTTTGAAGAATTTGGCATTCATTTGGCAGTTACTACCTAGATTTGGGTGCACGTATTTTTATACATCTCCAATAAGATCTGCATGTATTTCCAACTGCTACACAGGCCAAGCAAATTTCTGCAGTGCCTTCAGTTACTTCCTGACTGAATTAAGACCTCAAAATTGTTTTCAAATGTGTAGRCAATCCAAGAAGTGAGACAGATTTTGAAAAGACCTGAATTCTAGGAGACAGCATRAAGGAAAGCTTTTTTGCTTAAGAATTGTATTAGTTGCAATCAATGCAATAATTCTTAGATGATGCAGGGAGATACAGGTGTTTGTTGGCAAAGGGAAAAAAAGCTGCCTGGAGGGGTCTGCTCTGTTCCTTTCCCGAAGTGCTGTAAAAGGAATTGAAAGAAGTCAAAAGTCTGCAATTTTCACAGCATCTATCACCGAGTACAATAAGAATGAAAAAAACAAGGAATTTTTTTATTAAACAGTGTGATCAGCTGTCATTTGCAGCCTTGTTTTCTTTATGCTGGCAGTGACTGATTGTCCTTCGAGCCAATGTTTTTATGTCCCTTAATAACTTTGATATGAGAAAAGGCCAAAAAGAAGGTAGAAAGGAAATTCTCTCCTTCTCATTTGTATGTGAGAAACCATCCAAACACAGTACTGGTCCAGCTGAACAGGACTGCAGCTCAAGGCTCTGCCACGCTCCATGGCTCGTTCCTACTCACACAGGGAGCAACAAAGACAGAAAGGGTCTCAAAGCACAACTCTACCTGAAAACAGGAATCTGTAGCTTGGGAGAACTAAATGAACCAGATGAATAAACTCAGATCCATCACCCTGTTTAGACTCCTGCTCACAGCACTTGTCTCCAGCAGTTTGCTTCTTCCAAGAACGACTCTGCCTGCTTGGTACACTACCTTTTACATGTGGAAAAAAGCTATCTCAATCAAAACATCTGCTACATACTTTCAGCCTCTTTCATCCTGTACATTAAAAGAARCATTACCTTATTTTTTATTTGCTAACAAAACACTGGAGTCTGACTTTAAATTAAAAGGAATTAGTAATTTCTTAAATTGTGTGATCTGATTTGTATTAAAGGCCACAACCCCTCTGTATATGTACTGGTAATTGTAAGTCAGGAATGTGCCTCCAGATATCTTCTTTATACATCTGATGACTTTTATAATAGGATCAAAACAATTATATTCTTTGTAATATTCATTTGCAAGCAAAACGTAAGTTTTCCATTTAATATGTTTGATATAACATCTTACACATCTTACAACATTAGCTTACAAATACAGAGCACTTTAATAGACACTTTATTAACACTGGTTTAACTGAGCTAAATAGGTTTCCCTCCACGTGGCACTCAGTAAATCCCTCTTCTCCCAGCCTGGTGTGACCTGTGAAATACTTCCACATCCAGACCTTTTTATTCCAGTGGCAAATAAGCTTCATCTGTTTTAACATCATAAGAGTTATCCCTGAAGMTCATGTGTAACTGTTTACTATTTTGGTTTTTTAACAGGAAAAAAGGATTAACCTGAAGTGAGTGTTTCTACTCACTGCCAGTTCTCTGTGTACAAAATTGCACAGGGCAGAGTCTGCTACCAGCACTGGAGAAGAAACGATGCCAAGGAATAGTTTCCAGATTATGAAAGAGTAGRTTGGGGTGGTCTCTCACATGAGTGCACTTTACACTAGGGCTTTGCCAGCTGATCTGTCACAGAGCTGACACAGGTTATCTCAGGACTAGGGGAAGGAGCGGCTGTGTCGCTACACCATCGTGCCAAGCCAAAGCAGCCACAGCAGCAGCAGCAGCAGCAGCAGCAGAAGTTTTCTTGCCAGAAAAAAATTTCCCTGGCCAGAAGCATGAAAAATTCTGTTCAGCATCCCTTGTGCCTTACAGCAGCCTGGCCTCAGTGCAAAGAGCATTTGCACACTTTCTGTGGGCTCTCAGAGCATTTCCACTTCCAGCAAGGCAAGCAGGAGAGTGCAAATGCCAAGCCCCAGCTTCACCACAGCTGTACCATCCAACAAGTCATTGGAACGCTGGTGAAGTGCTCTATGTCTAGACAACACACTTGTAAATGACCCGCTCAGAGAAACAATGTTGGAATCAACTTTTCTTGTTTCAGAAACAACCCAGGCCATGGGGATGTGCACCAGTGGTCCTTTCTCAGGGCTACCAGCGACAGCTTTGGAACACTTTTTGCCATAGCGTGGTTGTTTCACCCTTATCAAACAGTGTTTGCTGATCAAACACAAGCACACCTCCCAAAAATGGGCACCAGTGCTACGGACCATGAGAACAGTAGCAGCAGGGAACCTCAGGGGGCTTAACAGGAACAGAAAGTTTCATACTAATTTAAAATCTGCTCTGCAAATAAGAGAAAAATCTTGGGTAAACACTGATTTCAGTAATGAGTGGCTGCTTTCAGTAGTGTAAGCTAGTCTACTTCACTTAGGTTTCAATTACATAGACGTTAGTATAATTTTATATCACTTTCTATAAATCAGTGTAGCTCTGTCTGTTACACCCCATTGATGTGATATCCTGTGTGTAGMAGATCTAACAGGGAGTGTCCTTGAATTTGGTCATGACTGGAGCCAGYCTACCTGTGTGCATTCAAGGTCTAAAACAGAATTTATTGCATTGCCAGCTTTATGCACTCCATAAAGCACAATACAGGGACTTCTCTATAAAACATGAAAACATATTGAATGTAACTTTGTGCCTTAATATCTATTTCATGACCAGATTTCCTAACCCTCTCATGTCTTTACATGAAATCAGGTATACATCTAGCAACAACCTGCAGTCAATGCGGAGCTTTATGGTTTTTCCACCACACCTCCTGCATGAAACCAAGAGTAACAGCCCACTCATCTATAAGGAAATCTCAAGAGACAGACACTTCTCTGCTTGCTTTTTTTTTTTTTTTTTTTTTTTTTTTTTTTAATTTCCTCTCTCAAGAGGATTAAAGCATGTTTACAGGCTGTCACCACTCAAATCCAAAGGAATCAACATGATGGAGAAAAATATACAAAACCTTCTGGAAAAGAAAACTTCAAGAGCCTTGCCAGGTGCTAGTGAAACCAGCACCAGAACAGAACACCACAAAGCTGCATAAATATGTTGTGGTTAATATCAAAMATTCAGAAGGCTTTACTGTAAGATGGGGATGGAGAGGAGTCTCTTGGTATAAAGAGCTTCAACCTTAGAGGCTGTCAGTGTTCAAAGACAAATAAATAGCTGCTTGAAAGAGAAGTTTTTTTAACTTTTAAAAAAACTTAATTTTTTTTAACTTAAATTACAGCCGTGTTTTTTTGTTATTGTTGTGTTATTGTTTGGTTTGAGGTCTTGTTGAGCTTTGGTAGTCAGGTCTAGGAAATGGGGACAGGTTGGAAATAAAGACTTTTAACAATACAGTGAAAACCAATCTGCTGAGCATTCACAGGAGGGCTTGTCTTTGTGCCAGGCACAGCCCTTTCATTTCTCATTTTACAAAGGAAAGACAGTAGTGGGCTTTTCTCAAGACCAAATGAAACAGTCTTTCCCTCTGTGGCCAGTTAGGGAGAAAATGCAGCTTTTTGTGAAAGAGTGCCAATAATATAGTTACTTTGAGGGAATGGTTTTCAATTTCTTGTGAAAACTCTGGTTTTGAAGAAATTAGTGTGTTGTAACACATTGCTCTTCACAGAAGTTTTGATCATCATTTTCCCCAGACACAAAGTGGTCCTGATRTGAGTGCTTGAATACTTTCAGGCACGTGAGCCTGCATTAGAGTACTTCTGATTTAATGACTTTCCATTGGCTTCCAGGAAACCCTTGTGTTGATTTAGAAGTTCTTTTTATTAACTGCCATTAAGACACTTTCAGAGGACTTGCTACATCAGAGCTCTCAGATTTTTTTTCTATTTATTAACTAAACCATTATTTAAAATGCAGATTGGCTGGCTGTTTAAACTGACCTGAATTTATGGATCCTCACAGCATTAAGGGRAAATTTGTCATAAGATGTATCTTCAGACAAATTCAATAGCTAGAAAACATACACCTTCCTTTTATCTCAYGGAACCACACTTTCCTCTGCCAGGAAATGTCTCACTTTATCTGTGCAGAGCCTTTGCTTCATGCACAAAAATGTACAATTATTTCTTCTAAAGATTAAAGTGTAAAAACAATTTTTGGTAAGATTCTATTCCTATTATTTACCTTAATGYATTAGACAGCAGCCTATAGTATTAGACAGCATCGTTACACACATAAAGCCCTTTGCAGGGAAGGAAGGCAAGTTTGGACATTTCAGAACATCCTTTATAAAGGAAGGTGAAACATGAATGCCCTTTGGCTTTTGTAAGGTTTCTCTGAACGTGATGCTGGGATACTGAATTTGTAGTGTCACACCAAAGGCAAATAGCACAGCCCTCGACTGACAGCCCTGCCTACACTCTCCACACTGCAGTTTTCCTTACACCTGTTATTCCCAGGTTGCTGGGGTTCCACAGAACCTCAAAAGGTCAACCTCAAAAGGCTGGAGAAGCAGCAAAAGAGTTGGGCTTGCTTTCTTTATTTCTTCAATTAAGAATCCTTGTAATACAAATAATGTATATACAATGTAATACAATGTAATGTAATACAAATGTAATGTAATGTAATACAAATAATCAACATCTGCAGTTGCATGAACATTTTCTCCTAGAAGACAAATTCAAGGGCAAGTTTTTGGGGCATGAAATTTGTGCAAACACATTGAATGTCAGTATTATCACACTGGCAAGCTACAAGCTCTGAAGAAGTTTTTAGAGAAGATTCATTGCRCAGAAAACTTGCTCAGGGGAAATCAAGGGATGACCATCAATTTCAAACTTTAAAGTAAACCTTGACAAAAGACACCGCATTGACTTCATGAAACAATYCTCACAAAAGGAAAAAGAAAGATGAAGAGCCTTGCTAAAGCAGTGATACACACTGTAGTTTCCAACCACAGCTTCACCCAATAATTCTTTTGTATCAGGGACTGTTGTTCCAAATTTCTTTTGAGCTAAAATTCTAGTATAAATGCACAGAGATCAGTCAATTTTCACCTTCTTGGGTGATGAAGGAAAATGTAYCCATAAGTTACACATTTCTTCCATCCAGCTGGCTCAGGTTTGCTTAAAGCTGCTTTAAMCTTCCAAGCCTGCCATCAGCGTGGCCCAGYGCCTGGTCCTGTAACAACAYCYGAGGCAATTGCAAGGTTTCCTGGATTACGAATTTCTGACTTTTTATATATCTGTWCTGAATACAGGCATTTTTATCTTCAGCTTCTCATTTCTTTTTTTCCAGCTACCAGAATATTTAAGTGATTCAGATATCTTGGCACCACATTACCTTCCTTGGGCATAGTAAGAATTTYTCATCTTCCCATTTGCACTTCTTGCTGTTTTATCTTACGTATACCATTTCCCTAGAGATGCCTAGTTTTCTTTTATTCTAAATACAAGAACAAGAATTTGTTTTTCATTTCTGGAACAACAACATCTCATACTTACTGTATACAATTGCTCTTTCTACTTTTTTTTTATCACTGCTTTTTGATAACATTTGTGCCTGCAAAAAGAATGAGTCCTCCCTGCTCTGCTTTCTTTTAGCAGTGTCGATTGTGAACATGTAAATTACTTTGGACAGAAACTGAAACTGACTTTTAAAAAGAGGTATTTGAAAAAAAAACATTTGGGGCAATTGGATTTTAAAGACAGTTTTGGTTTCAAAGATCTTTCACTTACAGAACAAAGAAGAATTGTTTTATACAACCAAGTTCTGCTGCAATTTCCTTTACCAAAGAGATGTCGTTTAAACCATGAATCAAATCTAGAGCCWGAGCTGACAGATGAGAAAGTGAATAATTGATATTTTCTGCAGTTTGAAAATTAAGTTACCAGTAAACTGTCTTCTTTAAGCCACTGGCATAACTTCAAATTCAAACTCTAATTTATACCCTGAGAAATGAATGACTCTTCAGTGTCATTAATTGTATCCACTAAGCAAAATTGAGAAGATAGCACATGAATTTGTAATAAAACTGAACATGGTGGACAATCCTCTGACATTTCACTAGCTTCCAACTTATTTCATGAGGGATGACTTCTAATTAGTTGGACTAAAGGCTCAATAAGCATCAGGTACAGAAGCAGAATATGTGAGATTTATGTGGATTTCTGTTCAGGATAATGAAGGGGGGTGGGACCTTAGCTGTTGAATTTTGTCTGAATTGACTCCAGTAGAGCATGTTTCCTGTAGCCATAAGAAAATTACTTTGAATTAAAAATAAATTAGACACCTTATTAAAATTACTTTGCAGTTATTTTACCTTAACTCTTGCTCTTGGAGAAAATACTCCAACGAACTCAACACTTCCACAAGTTTKGAATATATTCCATGTCTTCAGGCTCATGGTACTTCCATACAGGACCTTTTCTAGATTTCCCCCGTCTGTATTATTTACTGAAAGTCTCTTTGCAGAGCTTTGAAGGGAAAATCTGCAATTCATGTGTGGAGAGTTCATTTTTTAATGAACAGAAAATACCACACAACTCTAAGGTTTCTTTGGTCTTGAGGTCAAAAATCCACCAAATTTTGATTCATTTCTACTCTAAACTGTGAATCAACCCCAGTGAAGATGGACCACAACTGTATTCATATTTCAGCCAAGATGGAGTGCTATTCATCAGAAAGGTGAATTCACCTATGGAACATAAATTAGAAAATGCCCAAATCTCAGCTATTTTTGGCCTGTGAGTGAATTTAAAAGACAACTCTTTAGAACAAAACAGTGGCCCACACTTCTGGCTGCATCCAGGCTAGGAAATACACTTTTTTTTTTTTTTTTTAGTGTTTAACAAATTAAATCCAGAAGGCATACCTTTAGGGTGTGCCAAGACCACCCAGCAAGATGGTTACCACGGCAGAATTAGAACTTGGGAGTTCCTGGTTTATTGTCTTAGGTTAAAACCACTAAACTGAGCTTATTCAAAGGGGGAAAAAGAGTGGCTAGAAGGTAAACTTTTACAGCATGATAGTAAAGTTAGAGCTTGTTAGAATGTTTGAGATTAATGGCAACAGGAGGATTTTTGTCAAAGTCAGGATAACTCTGGGAAAAAGAAAATGTTTAATATAACTGTTTGCTCAAACTGCAGAACACCCCAACACCACCTGCCCACAATAGCAAATATTTTAAAAGAAATTCCTACTGAGTTGACCAATGCTTATCTGGAGCTTCAATCTTTGTTTCTTCATATTTTAAGCCAGTGTAAATGGAAGGACCCCTGGGAACACTTTCTGTAGTTATTTTAAGCTGAGCTTATGGGGTTTTTTCCATAGAGAAATCTWAAAGTGGTAAGTTAAAAACCCAGGTATTAATTTCACTTTTTAAAATTTATTAGAATAAGCTAACAGCAATCTTACAAAGCTTTAGGTTGTCAGCAGAATGTTGTCTCTGCAAATACTGCAAGGCACTTACATTTCTGTTTTAAAGGATCACTCACTATTGTGTGAATAAACACTGTGCAATAAACAATGTTGCTACATTTGCGATTTCCCTGAAGTTTGCCAAATTCTGATGTCTCATATAATCTTACACCTCAAACTGATTTAGAAGGATTGTAGCAGCCACTGTAACACTAACTGTTGCAGAATCACAGGTAATATTTTCCCCTTCCATCACTTCACAAATGAGGGAGGAAAGGATAAAATTTTTGTTGACACCTAATAGAGCACACASAGCAAATGTTTACTCAGCTCTTCTGCTTTGAAGATATTGTCAAGCACTCTGCTGACAGCCATTACTGTTCCTGCTTGTTTAGACACAGCTCTGAAATGCAGAGATATGGAACATGAAAAGTATCAGACATCAGTGATTTCACAGCGTGATGACAATGTTATATATTACAAATCCATTGAAAAKCCAAGTCTAAAAGGTGTACAAGTACTGCAGTTTGGGAGGCAAAAAAAMGCTTGAGACCCAAAGCTCTTCCTGAATTTCAATCATTTGGAGAGCAAAAAGAAGTACTCATCTCCAGATGGTCACCAAGCATGAAAACTCTCCTGTCATTCTAGTTCTATGGGAGCMTGGATGCACAGATGTGTCCACAGGATGAGCAGAAAGATTCTCTGTGGCAATCCTACACTCTTTGTATAGAAAGTGGTCAACCAGACACTTCAGTTGATCTTCAGTTCTCTTTCCTCTAAGGGAAGCCTGGGGTGATCACACATCCCAGAACCCCACAGGTTCAGTGGGTGGCTGAGCTACCAACAGCTGGTTTACTGTTTGTTTATCCCAGAAAGATGTGGGGTCAAGAACAGCTGTGTCCCACACTTCTTGYAGAACATTGCCCATAAATGCCTCTGGTCCTCACCCCATAAATTCAAGCTTACATAGTTGTGAGAATATAGCACACTCAGTGTTATCAAACACCCACGGGATGGACAACCCCCYAACCAGAGCATTTCCAGTGGAACAGCTGCTACTGATGGCAGCAAACACTGCTGGGATTTTGCTCAACAGGGAAGGCCATGCACATCCTCTCTCATTTCTCCTCTGAGTTCTGGCAAACACTATGTGGAACACCTGAAATGAGATTTTTCTGACTTGAAAGTCTATACTTCTATCACATCTGTTTCCTTCTAACASCCTAGAAATGAATCCTCTCTTCATATTTAAAAGTTAGTTTCTGTTGATAAATTTTGATTTTTTGTAACTTAGATAGGCTTGTTTAATACACCTGGTACTTATAAAGAGCCTACTGAATTATTTTGTTATCACTGGAAAAAGCAAAATATATAGMCAATTTATAATAAGCAAYAAATTACATAATCCTATTCACAAAGCTGAAGYTGAAGTATTCCAGAGATAATAACCTGAGGCACAAAGAACCTCAGTGAAATCAGTTTTGAAGATTTTCCCCAAGGTTCAGTCCACATACACTGCATATGATCAGTTGAAAGTGCCATTTTTTTCACAAATTTTACACTTCAGCTTCAAAATTATCTCAGTGGTATAAAAAGAAAGGAACAACTCATTTATGAGCAGCACAGTTTGGCTGAAGCAGGAACTAAACTATACTTAACTTTWGGATTGACTGGCTGCATGACTGCTGGGAAACAATTTAACCTATTCTCTTTTCCCAAACTGCCCCAGTGTGTGGCCATTGATTCTGTGAAATACTTGGTATGTTAAAAGCAGCGAAATTATAAATATAGCTGGCATGATGTGTGACCATCTTGCACAGATAATTGTCCATGTCATTCCCAGATGAAAAGTACCATTAGTTTAAAACTGATAYGCCTGATAGTCCAAAGTCTGTTTTGAAATGGTGGTATCAGAAAGAGGAATTTTTTTTTCATGTCAAATGTAAATGAAAAAAGTGAATAATGCAAGTATTGCAAATGCAAACAGTAATTACTAACAGACACATTCTGCAGGTKACTTCTCATGTAGCTGGAAGGTGTTTACTTCTCATTCCTCTCCTCTAACTGAACCTCACCTCTGCTATGAACTTACATTTTACTTGCATCATGTATTTTAACGCACTGTTGTTAAATTAGGCTGCACCAAWCACCACTACCAACACTTAAAAGCGGAATTGAGGGAGGTTTAGATAATGTTCCCCAAGCATAGCAGAGTAAAGTATTTGTACTTGAATCCACAGTCCCTGATTCAGTAAAGACTTGTTCTTTTTGTGGATTTTTAGTGGCCCCTCCTTCAGAGCTTYGCTCTTTAGTCATAAGCCTGATTTTCACACAGTTATGTAAAAAACCATGACTGGTGACGAAAATTCATTGCATTGATCAAAAAGCTCTCTCTTCCAGTAAGAGAGGTCAGTGATAAATGGCAAGTGTTGGCCCTGATGGAGCTCTCTACCATGTGTTCTTCAGAGTAATTTCCATTGTATCTCACAGCTCTGGAGTCCCATACACAAAATACAGACTTTTTTCAGTCAGTTAGTTAGTCATTCCTAATATCCATGCCTGAGTACAAGTGCTGAGAAGGAAAGTGAAAGATWAAGAGACCTCTGGAAGACATAGACTTAACATCAGCTGAAGGAGGTTGATCTGTCCTGAAGTGAAATCAAACTGCAAGCTGGACACAGATGTGGATACACGGCTGCCGTCGAGGTCCCTCCTCCAAGCGAAACGTGATCGTTMAGAAAAGAAGCACCTAAAACCTGAATCAGGTGCTAGCACAATGTATGTATTAAACACTTGTAATTACAAATCACAGGCCCATAGCTGGCCTTACCTTTGTGCAAAAAGGCTGGAGTTTCCAGAAGTAATGTGCATGTGGACAATGCTTCCACACATTTTCAGCAGACAAATTACAAAAGGTGTAAGTTCCTTTCTATTCTATTATATGTATCTGTTGTATTATGTATATTCCTTTTTGTTATATAGGATCAGGATGTCTCCTATCATTTAGCAGGAAAGAAGGGAAAAAAGCTTTTCTTGCAGAAAGTCTTGAGTTTTCCCATTCAAGAGCTGCAATGCATCATTACCTTCTATGCAGAAAACATTGTTCACTCCAACCAGCAATTAGTGACAACATTTCTATCCTGTGCAGTGATGAGATTTTTATGCTAATCATTACACAGCAGTAAATTAATCATTTGGGCACATTTAGATGGTATGTATATTTCATGAGACAGATATAGATATCAAGATCAGTTTGATATTTACTTATGGTAAATGGAAGTGTCTCAAATCGCTATGGGGGAAGCATACTAACTAAATACTCAGCCAAGGATGTTTGTAATGGAGCAGCAGAATCAGCATTGCTTCAACTGTCTCTTTGTTCTTAATTATTTTAAGGGAGCTAAAAATCTTGTGAGAACACATAGAACTGAATCATTCAAAGAGACAGTGAAATGTCAGTATTGTCTTGGCACAATGAAGGACAAAAACAAACTTACCCTGCAATTCTTCTTCTATTACTAGCAAAATTACTTACATTMCATTATTCAGTATTGAAAATAGACTTTTCATCTGCATTTGTGCCATAGTCTAGTCAGGTAAATGAATTATGTATTGGCCTCGTCTTTCTGTAACTATGTCTGAAACCTTCGAGTTGTAGCTGAAAGGAAGACTACCCAGGGGCCTCCCTTCTCAGCAGATGCAAGAGATTTGTAATACCTTGAGGAAAATGACTGTTTGAAATTTAAATTTTTGACATATATTTAAATACTAGTGCTGTTTTTTTCAGCTCTCAGCTCACAGATCTTTGCAGGGAAAACTCAAAATTTTTATTGGAGAGAAATGTACCCATGGTCCCTTGGACTTAGAACATCATCAAATTACTTATGAAAAGCACAGATTTATGGCAGGTGACCCTCACAATAAAAGTAATATAAATAATGTCCTCAGCTACTACTTTCTGAATTAAAAGTTGAGAGAGATTGTCAAAGATAATGGCATGTCAGTGGAAGGCAAAGTTATGTTGGCTTACCTGGATCACCTTAGAAGTGCTCTTGAATTGAAAATTGACCAACTGATACCTTTTTAATGGCCACTAATTGGAAGAGCATAATTGCTACACTGAGCAGTGGTAAAGATAAGCTGTWGCACAGATGGTACAAAATCCCACTGGGAAAGAAAATAAATGTATTAGCATCTCCTTGTTGATGGAAATTTTTGAGGTACATCTGAACAGGTAGATTATCAGTGAGCACTATGGCCAGATGAACTTTTAGGTCTGTGAATGCAGATCAGAAAAGAAAAATGGGTGAATCAGAGACAATGTCTTATTTCAATGAATACTGGTTTTACAAGCTAAAAAAACTCTTTATTTTTCAATTAAGAAATCAAATATTTTTATTGTCACTATGTCTATAAAAATAAGATAGCAGTTTTGATTTTTGAACATTTTTTTTYCAAAACCATTCTGCAATGCTTCTCTCTCGAACTGTGTATCTGAAGTTAATATGAAGGTTCAATTTTCTTCAGGGGCATGAATTAAGGCCTCATKATCTTAATTTTGCAGTCTATCTTATATAGTTGTGCTGSTTTTGGYTGGAGGATAGGTAATTTTCTACTTRGATGTTGACAAGCACATCTTGGCATGTGCTGTGGTGCCATGTGCACACTTGTAGAGTTATTCTCCTCTGCAGAGGAGTATTCTTGACTCCAGAGATTTTCCATTTGACTTGATGCAATGGAGAAAAACACAAATAAACACCATTTTGAAGAGACCATAGGTTAAGATTTGCAACAATATAGGTAACTTCACAGAACATCCTTCTGAATCTCTGGAGTACAAAACCTCATACCCTGAGTGAAAACAATATGGAACACAATGCAGGAAACAGCCAGTAACATTGTGTAAAGGACAAAAGGTTGGATTTGGAGACAAATCCAACTGAGGATCTGCCAGTGGTGAGCACCACCAGCTATGCTCTTGTCAAGCAAAAAAGAAACAGAGGCATCGCGGTTTGAAAGCAGAAGAAGTATTTGCTAACTTTATTTCAATATTGTTTCTTTAAAAAGATAGAGCAGAGTATCTCCAGGCAGGTTTTATGCTCTTGAAATGATTTGGAGGGAATATTGAAATAGTTAATAACTTTGATGGAAAACAGCTATTATCACAGTAAACAGATACCATGATTATAGATTCTGTAAAAATGAATTGCTCATTATTCAGCTATTGCTCAACAGCAGAACTGATTAACAGCACTAGGGACTGCCTGCTATTTGGTTTAATACTCCATGTTTGTAACATTAGTTGTTTGGTGTTGATTATATTGCAGCAGTTATTCGCATTACTAAATTTGCTTGTTGTAAAATTTAAAATCACAAACAAGGATCATGTCACAAGGAAATAAGCAGAAATCTTATGACTTATTCCCCAAGATCAGTTATATCTTCTCCATGGATATGCCTGAAACTCATCTGAATGTTCATAATCTCAGTAAGGAAGAAAAAACCCAAACCCCCAAATCAGCAAAGTATATAAGAATYGAATTCCCAGGTTAATCCCTCCATCAAAGTTAATATGAACCAGCATTCTCTTGTCCAGCTTCAGCAGGAGAGACCATCCCTGCAAGGGAGGGGCAGCTGGGAATGGCTTCAGGATTCTGAATCAAAATCTGCTCTTACACATTGTTTGGATATCAGCTGGCAAGTACTGAAGGTCACAAATCACAGCTCTGTGTTGTTCCTAAAACATGGCATTTCACAGAAAACCTGCCATACCAAATTCTCTGCCTGTCACTATGGTGAGTCTTCCATGAGAAAGAAAAGGACATGCAGGGCTTTCCATAGGGAGGTGCCCAAAAGAACACGGGAGAGCTGGCACTCCTCTGCTTGGCTTTCTGTCCTCTGTGTCCTGGTTTRTCTGGGTCTTAGGTGAATGTTTCATAAGATTTAAAAGTGGACCTGACTGAAACTGTTACGCTATTTTAGCATTTTGACTATTATTTGACCCTTCTACCATACACTATCACTAAAACCAGATTAATTTGTCCCATAACCTGAAAACTTCTAGAAGCTACAGTATTACCTTAAAACAGTGAAAAAAGGGCTGTTTATTAATCTTACATCATTCCAATGAGTAGAATGAAAGACAGAAATAAAACATAAACATGTACACTAAATCAATACACTAATTATTTTGATGCAAAAAATTTATTTGGTATATTTTTCCTGCTGCACAGAATCACTGTGCATACAAATAGTTATTATATCATATATATATATATATATATATATACATAGTCAGAGGTATCATATCTTCATCTGAAATGTAAGGAGTACTTAAAAGAAGACATTTTAAGTGAAAATCACAAATGGAAGAAATCAAAACAGCAAAAATAAACAGGAATGTGTAGAAGAGAGTGTGTTTTGAGGAAAACAGATAAAATAATAATAATAATAATAACCAAGATTAACAGAATTTACCACAGCTGTAGCCCACATGTATTAGTGGACTAACAACCTTTACTGAAGAACAGAAATCTTCTTTCTTGCTGTTTTATTACCTTGGCAACATCTCCTCCATGTCAGCAATTACATAGGAGACAACAGTCCAAACAGCAGCACAGAGATTCATCTGGTTTGGATCCTGAACTGTCATCGTGTCCCCTTGAGAATGATGAAACCAGAAGTATTTATTGATGTCATCATGCAAGCTGGCACCTACAGAGTAAAATGGGCAAAGTTCCATTATAGGAATACAAATATTTAAAGAGGAATATAAACTTGAATCTGTTCCTGGACTGTTTATGATTAAAACCACATGCAACTGTATAAAATTCATGATATATTTGAACTGTAGTAACTGTACAGAGCCATGGCATGYGCAGTTTGTAGGTTTTAGGTTAATTGACTCAAGTGAGCATGAGGCAGCAAAAAATCACACTGGGGAAAAGCCAGCCTTCCCCTGGGAGGCTCGTTTCCTCAGCAACAGTGTGCATCCATTTTCTTCTGAAACTGCCAGAGTTCAAGCAGGAAAATCCCTAYGGCAAACCCCAGAGCAGCGCTTCCCCCGTTCTCCAGTGAGGAGTTACAACTGAGTTATGAATCCCTTTGTTGCTGTTATTTGTGCTGGGGAACACCTTGGAATTTGCTTACACTTTTGAGCCTCTGCACTTCACAAGGATTTGCTTTTTCAGACCAATTTTCCACATAACCTGGGGCAGCCCAGATGCCCCAGAACTGCATTACTCTCGCAATCAAGAATCCTCATCAGTTGGAGCAGATGCAAGTTTGAGTGAAATCACACTTCTTCTCATTCAGGAGCAACTGATTCCCTCTGGGACCACATGGACAARGAAAGAACTACTTTTCCCCAAACTGGGCTCAGGGAGCACAAATAATGCTTGCAAGGCATCACTCAAGGCAGAGCAAAGACAGACTGGGCTGGAGAAGCTGCCACCCGACTGGGAGTTGCAGTAGAGATGCTGGCAGAGGATTGCAACCCTGGCTATTCTCTGCTCCAGTGTCTGCTAACCCTCGCTAATCCCCTGTTCCCCTGAATTTCCTTCTTTCCCAGTTCTTTATCTCTGCTTCTACTCCCATTTTATCATTCAGCTTTGTTGCAATACCAACAGGCATTCCACAAGTAACACAATCCAGGTCAAATTTTGAAAATAAGTAAATGTGGAATTTTCCCCCACCACACTCATTCACTGCTGGCAAATCCTTTGCATTGATTTCTTTTCCTGCTCCCTGACCAGGCTGGAAGGTGCACAGCTGCCAGGGAAGGACCCATTTGGCACAAGACCCACTCCTTTCTTGGTCAACAAACCCAGAGAACATGCACTGGTGTGCATGCACAAGAGCTATGGGCTGCAGGCAGAAACACAGACTGAGGATACTCCTAYCATGCCAAGCAAGAAGGAAAAACCCCAGGATTGTTTGATTATAAAGACGAAGTACATAAATTATTCATATATTTATTTACATGCCGTGGAAATCAGTATCAGATGATGAGGGCTTTGATAAACTCATGTGTGCTTGTAAGACTTACTGCTATGATTTTTCTTGGTTTTCCTGAGATGCCTGAAGCCTTTGAAGAGAATAAAAGCAAATTTCCCACAACACAACAGTACATTCCTATAATACATATCTTTTGATCACTCRTACAGGCATTCAGAGCAGAGTCCAGCTCTCCCTGTGGGTAACAGGCAAGTTTCTATTGCTCTGGTGGGGACTGACTTGGATGGCTCACTTCACTATTTTTAGACAGAAGGAATAGAAAGTTAATGCATTTTAATTCCATCCAAGGTGAAGATCCCTTCATAAGAGAGATGACAAGCAAAGACCAAATGCCATAGCATAAGGTTACATAGTATTGAGATTAATTTTATTTTAAGAGGCTCTTCTTGTTCTTAAATRCCCTGTTTGCTCCTGACTTAAAGCATTGCGATCCCACAGAAGTCGCTGGGTAGGTTACAGGTGCTGAATTATGCTCCAACAATTATAGCATAAAATTCATGTCAACTCACATTCACTTTTAAAATTTTCTTCTGAATCCTTTTGAATATATGCACTCATGAAAGGACTGAACAATGACAAATTCTTTAACTGATGGACTTCTGCACTACAGACACACCACAAGTTAAGCCATGGAGGCAAACCCATTAATGTTTTTGAACACTTCTGTAAGAGTCAAGACAAAAATTGCCCAGAATTTGTTGTAGAAAATTCACTAATCAGAGTAGCTATGGACTTTGGGAACAGCACTTTATCATTGTGAATGGAACAAGAACAAACACCCTTTGCTTTGTCATGTTGAACTCTCTGAAACACAGGAAAAGATTTTTTTCTCTAAATTGATTTTATAAATCAGAAAATTACAGACTTTGACATGAAGCAATTACTGCGCAAGAAAATCAGGCTGTGTGAGTACAGAGCATATCAAAAGGTTCTCAAACAGGCTGTGCTGTCTTCTTCCTGTTGTTGGCTGGCATTGAAGCCAGTGACCTGCAAACACCTTGAGAGACTAAGGAAAATACCCTAAGAAAGCAGTTTTATTCTATGCTGTTAGAAACAAAAGTGAAAATCCATGTTCAAGCATAGGATCAGTTTACAGCTGAGGGCCTCATGTAAACCTCTGGACATGAAGCACCCTGGGGTGCAGATATGACTGCAAGCAATTTCCATKTCAAGGAAATCTCCTGCTTCAAATTTGACACTCCTCCATGCTGATGTCAGCTGTCTGCAGACATTTCTGCTGCCAGAGGTCACCAGGCTGCTGTGAGACACYGAGCAGTGACCTTCCAGCAGTGAATGCATCCAGGGCTGACCAACCCTTGCAGGTGACCATGAAGAGGGAAGTTCTGCAGGACCCTGCAGACTACAGTCATGTTGGGTCACCTCAGTAAAGTCCATGGGAACCTACAACCCCTTAGCTAAAAATACAACAGAAAAAGCAGCACTGTGAGCACCATTTTTTGTTGTTTTGTTGTTGTTGTTATGCAATATTTGTCTCAGGAACACCGGTCAGTAACAAACAGAGGCTTATTTTTACCAGCTATACATGCAAGGAGCTGAGTAAAACAGATGAGTACCATGGCTCACAGACCTATAAATCATTTACCCAGAAAGAGGACAGTACACAGCCTTACAAAAGTCTGTAAGCTTTAATTAAGTACCTAAAACCCCTCAGCTGGGAGGCGTTATGTAGGTATGTACCACATATCTAAATATGATATCCAGGTGGAATCAGTACTTCAACAGAAAAAACAGGAGATGGGCTAGGTGCTACACTGTCATATTTTATGCACTCTGTTTTTTTTTCCCTGTGTTTGTAGAGCAGCCATAAAGAAAAATGGGGATGTTTGCCAAGCAAATCTCTTTAATTGTCCTTTTTCAGTCTGTTCACATTTACAGTGATGCAAGTCACATGAGGAACACTGCTGGCCAAAAAGGAAATCAGCAAGAAACTGCTTCTAGCTGGATAGAATAGATGYTGTGGCATGAAAACAGGGAAGGCTAAAAACTGCCACCAAAAATGCTGTATTTATTACTTGATACTGGAAATTAAAAACTGAAAAAAATTAATCATTTACAGCTTCAGTAAAATAATACAAAGATAATTCACAGTACTATTACAAGGTGTGATAGAAAAGCCTCTTTAGCAATTTAGTTACCTACTTTAATGCAGTTGTTAACTGCATCAGCAGCTACCTCATGCCACTGGTGATCCCCCAGGGTCAAACACTGGGACAAGCTGTCCAGAGAGGCTGCAAAGTCTCCACCATTTGAGACATTCAAAACCTCACTGAAAATGGACCTCATCAACCTGCTGCAGCTGACCCTGCTTGAGCAGCAGAGCTGGACTAGGTGAGCTCAAGGAGAGCCTGCCAAGATCAGCCATTCTGTGGCACTATAACCCATGGGGCCATGGCTCTTTCAGACATCTGTTAGAATTAACACAAAGTAAGCAAATTCTTCAATTCAAGTTAATTCATGTCTTGAACTCATTTCATGATTCTCTGCCTACCAGCTCTTTCCTATGTGGTTTGATGCACTACATAAGGCAGGTAAAAATATCTGCTTTAGTAATTCATACTGACAATGTATTTTTAGTGATCAGCTGTACAAGAGTATCTTGATGAAAATACACACACATTGAGGAATGCTGAAAACCAGTCCAGCCCTTCTGGCTTCTGATCTCAGCATGATATGCTCAATGTGAATATTAATTAGCTGATGATAAGATATTGACTTGCCTTACAATGTGTTCATATCAAACATCAWTTTTTCACACATTAATAAACTGTCTGACACAAGGTTTTATAGCCAGCTTAAGAAGATGAGATGCTGCTATTGATTTTAAAGGATGCATGAACCACAAAACGAGTGAGGAGCATGTCAATGATGACCACTGCTTCTCATCACTCTCTGTCAGGCACTACTGCCTTCAGAAGCACTGCTGTCATAAGTCATAATTAGAATTAACCGCTATTGCCAGATACTTAAGCACTCCAATTATTGTCATTTGTGCAAACAAATGCTGGAAAACAGCAAATGATTATCAGAATGATTATAAAGGTGGTTTCCATATAACACAAATATCTTCAAGGGGGAAGCACAGAGTAACTTCAGAGTAATTTTACATTGCAAAACATTTGGCATTACACTCTTCCCTACATGTTCTTTATTTTCTTTTTATACCCCAAATAGCATTCAATTGCCAAAAGAAGTCAAACCTGAGCCTTGGAGAGAATGCATGTTTGTTATGGAGCCCTCTCAATAGCTTCCCAGTTGTCTTGGCTTTCAAGCAAACTTGACAGCTATTYCATGAATCTTTCAGATGCAATGGGAAAAACCCACTGTTTGTATAACCTCTCTTGGGTGTCCTGGGTCTTCAATACTACAGTTAGATCTCTGGGATATCAACCTCTGCTTGYACATGGCCTTATACAGTGAAGTTCATACACTAATGATTTATAAAAAAGTGTGCAGTTATTTCAGGTTCATTTTATAGCAGTCCCTGGAGGACCTGACGGAATTGCCACTCCATTATTTTACACRGTGCATACACACCTCTCCAAAGAGAAAAGACTCCAGCTCAGAAACACATGCACTCTAAACACACAAGAGGGACTGAAGGAATGAAAGAGGCATGCAGAGATAAAAAGACACATTCATTTTCTCACAGCAGCTGAGATAGGAATAGATGCCCGACATCTAAGCTGAGGCCAATGTCCTGTTGAGACCTGTTGTACTAACTCCTTACAGCAAAGTTGGAAATGCCTTACTTAACAAGGTATATTTTACTCAGTATCTCCAAAAGTTTACAAATATAAAGGTGTTACAACATGTGCTTCTCTTACATCTTCCACGTAYCTGTTTGAGCTTCACCTCCCTGTCAAGACAAACCTACATGCTATCAAATGTATTGCTTGTAGTAAGATGTCAGYACATCAGATGCTTGATTTGAAACCTTATTTTTATTTCTGCAATGTTTTCCTTGGCTATAAAAGACAGATTCCTCTTTTCCTATCTGTTAAAAGATTGCTTTTGTTTCCTGCTTTTCCTTTAAGAAACAAAAACCCCTCTTTTGATTCATTATCAAGTTTATTCTAATCTCAGACCTTTTTAATGCCAATGACACTATCCAGGAATGTACTAAAAACTATAATGCCTTAAAAATAAAGCAAGACCTGATGAAATACATATGTCCTTTTCTTTTACATCAAGTACTTAAAAATAATGAAAAAAGAGGCAAAGGGACACATCACAATCTTCTGTGAAGTTAGAAACTGGTATGTACCAGGAAAGCATAAACACTTTAGAGCATTCTATTCTTCACATACAGTAATAGAATCAATAGGCTCTCCCTTCTCATAGCTGGAGCATTGCTGCCCCACCATTTTGAAAGGTTAAAACTTCAGGGCAGAGGTAGGAAGACACATTTTCCTTCCACTTTTTCTTTCAAAGGCTGCACTGCAAAAGGAAAGATAAGAGATAGGAACAGGAACACAATTTCTTATTTTATTTTTATTTTCATTTTGTGCCTTTCCAAAACCCAGCAAAGTCACAAATCTCAAGTGGTCAGAGAGTAAATCTGTTGCAACGGTCGCTGAGTTTAGGATGGGCTGGCTGGAACACTCTGTGCCTCAGCATCTCTGTTGCTGCAAGCCCCAAGCAGAGTTTGACTGCTTGTTTTAGGCACTGTACAGATGTTTTGTGCACTGCCCCTGCCTAACTGAGTCTGCAGAAATGAAAACCCAGTTATTGCAGGCATCTATTGCAGGCATTTTGGTGCATGCAATTATGCTCATATTAACCTCTGCCTCTGTGGGAGAACCTGTAGCTGACAGCTGGCTTTAATGCCAATTATTTCATTATCCATTTTTCAAGTAAGCAGAGGCAATGGAGAACGCTAATGCTGTTTAGTGGGGCACTGACAGCGTTAGTTTTCCTGTCACTTAGTCTCAAACGATGAAATTACAGGCTAAGTTGCTTGAGTTTCATGGCTACAGACACTGAAATAGTTTCCAGTACAGAGCTTATAAATAACATCAGAAACCCTGCTGTTTTCACCTCCTGAGTCACTCTCTCAAAAGTCTTTAAAATTCATGATTCAAACAGGACAGAGGGGAAGCTTTCAGTTGATTTTTCAGTGGGTAATTAAGTGAGAGTACAGTGTAAGGAAGACAATATCAAGTGTGCATTACTTCTTGTTTTGCTTAATGCATTTCAGAATTAGTCCTGTGGATAGGCTAAACAGACTAAATTACAGCTCAGGATTATCACAGTTACTTTTGCAACACATTAACCTGTCAGTTATTGCACATGAGGACAAGTGACAGCTGGGATTCCAACCTAAACGAAATCCTGTGAAATGAGGTCCCAGGGAAGTTGTAGATTGCAGGTTGACTCTAGACTCTAAMATAGTCCTAAACAGCCCTTGGCTGGGAAAAAAAATCCACAAAAGCTTTATCCCAGATAAAGCTTCAATAGTTAAAAGCACGGGAAGTTCTTTCTCCACCCATACAGCCTCTGTCTTAAATAGTCAACGGTCTTCTTTTATTTTATTTTATTTTATTTTTTTTTTTTTTAATAAGAAAGAGAAAAGAGTAGGTCTCCGTAGCTTGGCCTCTGTGGCTTTAGGCACTGCCTAAACATGACCCTCTCGCAGGCTCACTCTCTGGGATGGAGAGGTCCTCCATAGGCCCACTAATTTGAACATATTTACATTTTTGAACATATTTACATTTSTACCCACAGCTCCCTGTGGCAATGCACTGTGTGCCTGAGCATTCCATGTGGGCACGGTACAGTTCTCACTTTGTGAGCTGTCCTAGTTGCACTCTCCATTTCTCATTCACCTTCATACCACTGATGGCTTAATACAGTTTCATCACACCTAACTCAACAGCTTTTCCCCAAGCTGAATAATCCTCCTCATGCAGAAACTATTCAATACCTCTGAGGATGCAGGTTTCTGGCGACTGTTCTTCTCCCTTTTCAAACTGTGTTTCACTCTTCCTGAGATGAGGAGCCCAATACCATCTGAGAACACCAGCACGTGAATGGACTCGTGATGTGACTGCAGCACACCACAACACATCTCCTATGGATGCTTTCTGTTTTTCCTTCCTTCCTTCCTTCCTTCCTTCCTTCCTTCCTTCCTTCCTTCCTTCCTTCCTTCCTTCCTTCCTTCCTTCCTTCCTTCCTTCCTTCCTTC